>NW_010416336.1:0-11845 GCF_000710305.1 Buceros rhinoceros silvestris | reverse complement strand
CCCTACTCAGCTCAGAAATTCTGTAGAAGGGAGTGAATTGAGAAAAAAAAAAAAACCCAAACAAAAAAAAGCCCACTCCCTTGCAACTTTTGCAAGCAACCCCACTCAATTCGGTCTACACCAGCAATTACGTTCTTTTGTGCTTTTCCTCCTCTTTCATGGGGACCAGTACCAGCCACTGCTCTGCTCCAGCTTCTTTCACTACGTTATCAGAAGTCTGCCCTTCCTTTGTCAGAGATGAGATGATGTATGCTAATAAAAGAAAACAGAATTTTCTAGAGGAGCCAGTTTGTCACCAAGACTTTGCTATCGGTAAATAAAGAAAGAAACCTTTATGCAAATGAGGAGGATTTTAGTCAGTGTGAAAATAACTGAGCTACTGTCCTCTTTCAAAAACTATGTTTGCATTCAGTCACTCCAGCCAGCAGGCAAACCCATTGTTCTGTAAAACGTTATAAAAGTCTGTGCAGACACTGGTGGTACTCAGAAATTTCACAGCATGCTGACTTTTAATTGCCTCCCTTTCCTCCCTGCAGATGAAAGCACTTGGGATGTTTATCTCTAGTGCACCTTACTGGGGAATATATTAGTTTGTAAAATAGAGCAGGATTACAAAGAAAATTGCTGAATACGTATGATGTCTTGACATAACTTCTTTTTACAAGTAGCATTACTGTGGGCACACTCCACTCTATCATAGCACGTGTTTATTATTTTGCAATATAGGTCACATTCAGAGCTTTGAAGAACTACATGGCTGACCTAGAACGGCTTCCTCAATGAGATCATTGATCTGCAAGCTCCAGCATTCTATTCCTTTCTCCTCTTTTTAATTTCAAGATACAGTAGTTTCTCAAACAGTGCAATAATTTCTGGAACACTCGAGTCACTCCGCACATAGCCTTAACACTAATTAAATGACAGCATCCCAATATAGACCTTCTTTATTTACAGAAGAATAAACAGTCTGCATTTGCTGGGACAAGAATATTCTTGCTGATAAACATAATAAACTTCTGTTCTTTAATTTCAGCATATCAGAAAGGACATATTCCATCCATCCATCACTGCAACCTAGAAGACTCTTTAGGATGGGTTTTTCACAAGATGAAAATCCTCTCAGATCATGTGTCAGTTTTTTCTCTGTCATATAATATTCTTACCCCGTTCAACTGTAACTTTCATGGCAGTATCAAAACAAATGAAATCTGTTTATCTTTGCAAACAATTTTTCCAAGTGTGCCAGAACATGTCTGGACAATATGAACACACTGAAAGTACCTCTGACCCACCATGTGGCAGGAAAGCGTGTTTCTGATCAGCAGCTATGGATAACTAAAAACATGGTAAGCAAGGGGCTAGGAAATAGGGACAACAAAAGCTTTTGCAGCAGAAAGAGGATGACAGGGCTACAGATGAGGGTTTATATGGCAGTAAGACTGTAAAGGCTATTGAAAGCAGAGAGTACCCAACCTAATGCAAGTTGCTAATGAGCAGCCTATTTAAATCGTCCTTTCTAATGGCAGATAGTACTGAAATATTACACAGGTTTCTACCCAGAACATTCTGTACTTAAATATACTAAGCATTTTAATTTTTTAATGTTTGTGTATATATATACACTCATTTATTCTGGTACGTGAAATAAAAGACTACTGCTGTCAGGTGTCGCCTGTCCTAGATGAAAGTAGTTTTTAATCTGAACTCATAGAGACAGCTTCTCTTCCCTACCGAAGACCCCTCCCTATCCATCTGTCAAAAAGACCCCTCCCTATCCATCTCTACGGTCCCTGACTTCCTTCGCTACTTCAATTCCATTAACACAAAACAAGCTGTGGCGGAATATGGTTGCCACACAGCCCGTTGCTGATGTATGCGGTCAGAACGCTGTTGTGGTTTATATGCCATTATTGATGAAGTAGAATTCAGATCCTCCACTGTATTTGAACACCAAGGATGTGTAGAAAACCATTAAAGGGTGTTGGTGCAAATACCTGGTGATCTTACATAGACTAGCATAAGGTAATAAGAATGAAAAGGGCAAGGTTAGGCTTGTGAAAGGTAATTAATTAGCCACTATTGTTAAAAGTTCTTTTTGTTCCTCTGACCCACCACCTACAATCAGCTTCCAAACTCCTGAGAGCAGGGGCTTGGAGAGAGTAAGTCTGGAAAGTGATAGCAGCTGCTCTGGAGCTAGAATACTTTGTGTGAGGGGTGTATCCATGGACAAATAAGTAATGCTTTTAAACATCATCATGACACTGCATATGACATGAAGTGAGAAACAGGAAAACAGTATGCATCTAGTCAGTTACATCTGTCCCTCCCCCCAACACACAGGTTAGTAAGACATAATCCAATCAGTTCATGTCAAATGCCAAACAGGACCTGAATCCCTGGGAAGCAGTCCAAGCCAGAGCATTCAGCTGAGGCTGAAAAAGCAAAGCCTCCATTCCCAGATCTGACCCCGATTTTGGGCAGATTACTACCGAGTGTCACCATCTATCATGGGGGATAAAGATATTAACATTCTCTGTAAGGTACTTTGTGATCTGTTGATTTGATGCACTTGCTTATTTATCCCATATAAATATATATATTTATATACTCAGCATTTTAGAACACTTAAAAAAAAAAACCAAACACAGCATGGCATAAACCCAAATCTTGTTTCAGTTAAATTGCTGCTGTACAGGTAGTTTCTTTCTGATATTCCCAAAGAAATCCCTTATATTCTCACGCACAACATGAATGCGTAGGGCAGAGTGCCACCAGAGGCCTCAATGGAATTCTTCATTAAACAACAAACAAACAAACAAACAAGCGTAGATTCCAAATTGAACAAGCAATACTTGTTGCAAATCATTTAAACTACTAAGGGGAGCCACAAAACTTGCAAATTGACTGAAGGATTAGACAGCATTAGACCAGGAACCTGGTGTACTACACAGTGAACACAAACCACTTAACAGGCTTTCAGGCTCCAGGGGAACTTGGGCATCTGTATTTTGCCTCCTGGCTACAGGTTTTTGAGCATGAAAAACTTGAATCTAAAGCAAGACCACTTCAGGCTTCAGAGAAGAGCCCTTAAAGGGAACAGTATTTTAAATAAATATCCTCAAGGAGTCATACCTAATGTTGCATGTCACTGAAAGAGTGACATTCCCTGAGTTTCAAGAACAGGTTACACTTTTCTGTCAAGTCCGGTGACTCCTGAGTGCACTAGAGTTCATAAGTGTGTCCACATGGTCTGTTGCATTTTGGCAGGGCAAACTAACGCCTGCAGAGACCAGCAGTGCAGCAGCTACACTGCTTTCAGTTGCACCTGAGCTCCAGCATTTAAAGATGTGTTGGGTTCGTGTCCAGTAGGGTTTTGTTACTGATGGAGGGCTGCTGGCACAACTCCTGCAAGAAGTTTTGCAGAGGCGCCTCCAGCTTCAGGTCAGCCCTGCATCTGGCCAATGCTGAGCCAGTCAGCACCTCTACAAATAAACATCTGTAAGAGGGGAAACCTCTTTGGCAAGAGCCTTTGTTTTGGGAGCGCTCTTTTGTTTGGGGGTGTGGGTGGTAAGACAGAGAGAGGGACAACCCATGTGGACACCCAGTTTAGTGAAGAGACTCTGGAGCAGCCACTGCCCTTCAGCCCAAGGTGAGGTGCCAGGCTGTATACAGCCTGCAGAGAGGCCTATTCAGGAGCAGGGGCCTTGCAGTCCTCGGAGATCACCACTGAAGAAAGGTTCCTGAAAAAGGCTGTGACTCTGAGGGAGATCCACACTGGGGGGGTTCGTTGCTGAGAGAACTGCTGTCCATGAGAGACCCCCATGCTAGCTGAAAGAGTTCGTGGAGGACTGTCTCCTGTGGGAAGGATGCCATGCTGCCACAGGGAAGAACTGTGAGCAGTCTTTCCCCTGAAGAGGAAAAAATGGCAGAAGCAGCATGGAGCAAATCGGGACTGACTGCAACCCCCATCCTCTGCTCCCGCTGCGCCACACACTGGGGAAGGAGTTAGCAAAGCTGGCCAGTGAAAGAAGGGAGGGGTGAATGGAAGATGTATTTAAGATCCTGTTCATTCTTTCTGTCCTACTCTGACTGGGTTGGTGATCTGGTAGTGGTTTTGTTGTTTAAATTAAATTGATTTTGTTTCCCCAAGTCAAGTCTGTCTTCTGCCCGTGACCATATTTGGTGAATGAGCCTTCCCCGTCCTTTGCCATGACCCTTAAGCCTTTTTGTTATATTTTCTCCTTCCTGGAGTGAGGCAGCAGCTGCATGGTGCTTGCTTGCCAGCTGGGTCTAAAACACAACAAAAGATAACCTGATTGTGATCAGGCATCACCTTCCTTGTGACTAACAACATGGACTGGGTTCTCTTTTTTTTCAGCTTGCCTTCAATGGACCTTGCAACAGTAAACTATGACCATTATACCCACTTGGTTTACATCATCTCACAAACCCCTACTGTGAGCCAGACTAACTCCTCTCTTTCCACAGGTGGGTGGTCTCTACTAAAAAGGCAGCTCCTCTTTTACTCCCTGCCCCCAGATGAAGTATCCATTTCCTTCACGCTAGCAACATCTCTTGAGGAAGGACCAGTAGTTAATTAAAATTTTCTTGAGTTCATCAATTACAGCAAGTAATTCCACTTATTATTGGACAGCAGGCAGCACAAATCTCTACCAGGATTTCTGTTACTGACAATTGCATAAGTGTATGAAGACTTATAGCAATTTTTTTTTGTTTTCAAACATCTGACAGACTATGATTCAGCCCTTAATACTAACTATATTAAAAAAAATGCATCACAAGAGTCTTAACTGTCGTGCTGATTTTCAACTCAAACTGTTGTTACTGTATAAGGAAAAAGAGGCTTTAAAAAAATTAAAACTTGCAGAATATGAAAAGGATTTTGTCTCTGGAACTGACAGACATGCCTGATCAGAACAGGTCTCTAAGTTGCATCAACTTATTAATAACCATATAACAAACAAAAAGATAATACTACATATAATAACCGTATCTAATTCTGAATACAGATAGGGAGATTTGAAAGAATTTGGGAAAGAAATTTGGTATTTTGCTATATTCAACTACATCAACTACATGAAATCGTTTAAAAAGAAGTTACAGAACTGTCATGGATTATAACAGAAATAATTTTTGAAAAGCGTTCCCATACACCACCTATCAATGGAAAACCACAAGCTCATTACAAAAGCTCTCACTGGAGCATGAGAACCTATGTATATGAAGCTCAAAAAGTTAATACCTATGGAGATTTAAATTTAAAATGCTCCATGACCAGCCTATTCAGTATCATACTTTGAAAAATGTTTAAAATTGTTAAAAACTTTTTAGCCTCTCTGTTTTATAGTCTCTACCTAACGCTTCCATCTGGCCACTACGGGAAGCTATGTGTCTACCTCTAAAAAGACAATAAACAGGAACACTCGACACTGTTATAAATCCCTCAGGGCCAAGTACGTATATTCTATAAAACATGAGTGGTGGTAAGCAGAGAGGTCTTCCCACATAACTTCATATGCCTTGAAGCAAGGTGTGAGCAAAACAAGCTCCCATCAGTCAGTGGAATCATGATCAGCCCCACCTCCAGAGGGAGACTGATAACAACTTTTCTCAAATGCCTTTTCTTGAATGTGATCTCTGTCTACAGGTGCCCATTTTCCTCCAATATAGAAGAATCCTATGCCAAGAGTAACATTTTCCCATTTATGATATTCAAATTAAGCATACATACAAATATTACCAGCTTTGAATGATGTAGCAAGCAATAGTCTTGCTACAAGCAAAATACAAAGATTTGACAGCATTATTTTCAATGCCACTACTATGTAAGATATCCAAGTTTGTACTAAATTTACAAATTTACTGTAGTGGTTACTGCAGCATATTGATAGTCTTACACAAATAAGACAAAAAAAGCACATTGTTCCACCCCACAAAATCTCATGAAAATACTTTTAAAACCACTACAAAATAAAAATTGGCCCCAGTTCTTCTAACATCACATTTTTGTAAAGCCAAACTACAACACTGAACTACTTTTCACACAAATCCCACAAGCTACAGCTATGAATGACCAAATAACATAGAGCCTCCTTTCCTGTGAGCCCGACACTCTCCATTATGTTTTGGCAACAACAAAGGTGCAAGTAAGTTGTGTCACCTGCACACATCTTGTTTTTACAGCTAGATTTTGAACGAAAACTTCATCTGAAAACCAGCTGAGGAAGACAACAATCAAAGATTACTCTGGGGCAACTGAAATTCAAAACAGATTTATAAAGCAGGGAGGGGCGAATAAAAAACCAAACAAGCATTCTCAACTTTAAAAAGGCACTGAGCAGTCATCTGAGAAGGGGCCACAGTGCCTGAGTCTCCCCCCGCCCAGTAACAAAATGGACACTGACAAAGCAATCAGTGCACAAACTAAACCAAAGGTTCATCTCTCCTTCCCCCAATAGGGGAAAAAACGACAGTATTTATATCTGTATCTTAAAATACAGATGTGCATTATAAAAAAAGCTAAATGAGCACTCTGATTTTAGGAAAACTTGTATGTCTAGCCGTTAAACAAACCCACCACACACACACACAAATAAAACAGTATTAAAGCATCTACTGATACTTCTTTACTGATACTCATTACTGAAAAGGAGGGGAAAAAACCTTATAAAAAAAGCCCTGAACTGTTTTATCTACTTCTTTTGTAAAAACCCAAGAGCCCAGGATTTACTCAAAAATCAAGGATGATTTCAGCAACTGCCACAAGCTATGTCTTCTAACTCAAATTTCTCCTAACAAGAAAAATCATCCAAGGAGTAATAGACACTGGTCTTCCGTGCAGGACTCATCAATGCAATGAATTAACTGTAGACATTTGATCCTTTTGCTAGCAATTTTCTGAATGTTTTTGTTGCAGAATTAAAGAGTTCTTGTTCCAATTTAGCTTAATCCACTCAAACCATTAGGAGCGAGACACATATACCACAAAAGCTAGAACTGAGATACTTTAATTCTGAAATTGCAATCCAAGACCCCGACATCTGGGTTTACATTATAGCTTGCTTTGTTGTTTGAATGGACAATTCAAATGGACAGTTTGAATGGGTGCTGAAGATGCCCAGTCTTCCCAGTCTCAAGACTTTCTAGTGCAAGGAAACAAATCTCTTGCATTCACCAAGAGCCAAAAAATTGCCATTCCCCTGCCTAAACACTCTAAGGTCAATCTGACATACATGCAGAGTGCAACTAATACACTGACAGGGCTTTGGGTTCTGTATAAAACCCAAGTAGTTCACTAATCACTGTTGATAGGATAGCTACCAGGGTAGGAAAAAATAGTAACTCATCCTCTGTGAGCACATTCGCCCAGCAAACAGAAGGCTGATTCTGCAGCCTCCTGCTGGAACTGGCCACTGAGCAGCTGAGCATACCAGTTTGTGTGGCCAGGAGAAAGTAAAAGGCAGAAAGTGGAAGCAAAACATAGGTTGCCTCCACAGCTTATTTGTCAGTGGACTTAAAGGAGGGGCAGAGAAAGTCTGCACTTTGGGTGAACCTCCAATGATTTCTGAAGTTCCATCTACTGGGTAGGAGGAACTGTAGACAATTGCTCAGTACAATTACACTTAAAGCAGACAGAAATTTAAAGCAAGTCCACCTCTCTTTCTATCACACCCCCTCAGGCTCCAGTATTCCCAAACCATGACTCCACATCCATACTTTCTTTTTATTCTCCACCTCAAACATTAGGGCTCACCCCAGTCCACTCACCTCCATTTGTGTAAGGTGATTAGCAGAAACTGCTCACCTGAACCGAACATCTCTGCAGACACAGCTACCGACTGTGGGTGACTGCTTGTATACAGGACTTGACCCAGTCGTTTGTATAATCACCTCCAGACAGAAAATTACTTCAATGTACCACCCACAAGCAGTTTATTTGGTAATCACCAGACTCCACCATACATAATGGTTTACTTAGCAGAAGTCAACACTTGAATGTTTTGAAAAACCTGTTGATCACTACAGTTGTATATACTAGGTACATATTTAGGATGTATTGCTATAAATGCTGGGAACCATCATCTCTCCTCCAGTTACGCAGTGTTATCTGGAAACTGGGTAGAGGTGCCACATAAATTCAGGAAGTTATGTAGCAAATTTAACTTGAGACCAGTGCTGTAGCTGCATTTCACTGGAGCTCTGAATCAAGCACAGGCTAGAGTTACAAAAATTGTCTCCTCACATATCAAATAAGATACAAGATATCCAACACAGCACTTTAGATTAGGCACTACAATTTGACATTAAGGCTCCTAGATTGTAAGCACTAAGGTAAATTACTGGATCTAACCCAGAGAGTCATATAAAATCAGTATCAAAAATAAAGTCAGGAATAAGTATAATGCTTTAAGTTTATAGCCTGTCTCATTTCAGGCAAACTTTCCACTGCACCCTAGCCCTACAGAGTGCTGTAATCTGCAAAGTATCAATTCTGTTCTAATAATACTGTGTATTAAGTTAGTTTGCATGTCTTCTAAACAAACTACAGCTATTTAAGTCAAGATTTATACTACCTGAAAAAGCCTTGAAAAAGGTTTACCCCTTCAGTACAAACACTAAGTTCATTTGGGTCAATACAGAACATAATGGCAAGAGCAATTTCTGAGGAGCAATTCTGCAGGCGTGCTTACTTCAAAATGACTACCACAGTCATTGGGAGTTAGTCTACAAATAGCCAAGCCTTAGAGATATGAGATTATTGCTCTCTATTAGTGAATCTAAATTTAATCAGAAATTTTACAGATTGGGTATTTCCTGAGTGGAATTCTAATAAGTCGACTTTTTATTTGAAAGTTGGGAGGCCTTATGGTGAGTAAATACTAGCCAACATTTACATTTTTTCTCTTGGTTTTGTAACAGGAAAAAAAAATGAAACATCTCCAGTATTTTAGTTTTGGCACTGTAATAGCTACTCTTAGATGTAATAATGGACATGAAGAAAACTTCTTCTAAGACTTACAAGGTTTCTCTTAAAACTTCTTCAGTTTTAACAGCCTAAGTAGAGCAAGAAGAGGTATTATTTATAATATATGACTATTCTAAGGCAAACAAACCTGTAATTACAGTCTGAGACTGGTAATACAAGAAATTAACTGTACTGTTCTCTGTAAATGAGCTCTCTATGATACAATTTTTTTCCACATAATTTCAAGCTCCCTTCCAGATAACAGGCAGCCCTGTATACATGCAACTCTAAAAAAGTCCTTGCTCTTAGTTAATACCTTTTCCCAAGTCTTCGTTTTTTGATGTAAATTAGTTACTACTACCAGCCTAGGGGAAGAGAGAATGCCAAGAAACATCCAATCAAACAAATTACTTTTTTGCTGCTGAAAAAACAACAATATTTTTGTTCTTCAATATAAGAAAGCAGTTCTGAATACTGCCGTAATACAATAGCAGTACCCCTGAGATTACCTAATTTTATCACCTCAGCATTACTTGAGGGAAACCAGTGGAAATGCCATACAAGAAAATTGTTCATTAGCTCATTAACACGAATCCTTGATGTGGCACGGCACCTAGAAGAACGTTAAGATTCACGTTGTATTATTGGTGAAGAGCTATTACTGAAACTACTAATATCTAGATACCCTTTACACCTGCATCTGAGAGACACACGGTTATCAAGTAAGGAGATTGCAATTGCCCTTCTTTCAATTTAGTTAATTGGTACAGAATGAAGATTTGAATAGAAGATACAGCTTAAAAATAAAGTTACTAACGTAACACATGAATGAGCAGGACAAAATCCATACGTATACACACACAGAGAGGTTTAGTAACTATATATTCCAATAAATTGGAATTTCTGCCATGCTATTACTTTCTCCCTGATCTCTAAACTGGTTTTTATTTTAACCTCATCTGCCAGAATGCCCGACAGCTGCAAACTACTACTAACCTCATTTTCTACTTCTATCTTTCATTTGTATTTATTTCTCACCATTCCAGGTTGTTTACTATTTTTTATAATCCTAGTACAATTGTTTAATAGATCAGTATAGAGCTAGAGGGCACTAAAATTAAAGTTTCCACAAGTTTTATTACTGGCTTTTAGCTAGGCTTGTCTACTTTGGCCTTGTACTTAACTCTCAGCACTTTTGATTGAAACTCACTACTTTTTTTCAGGACTTGTAGTCACTGTTGAAATACAATCATCTTTTCCTTATCCGTAAGTGTATTAGTTGGTCCAAGTTTACATGGTGTAGCTGTCTGCAGGGCTGTGCCCTGCACACAGGAGGCATACACTTGCACCAAATCCTGTCTTTCACTATGGTGTACCTCCTTTCTAAACAAGGCTTTTGAGTATAGCTTCAAAAGAGGCACGAACCATACATAGTCCTACAGTTTAAGCGCCCATGCCCTGCATTAGTCGTGTTCTCTCACCTTATCCATCCGCTATTCCAGATAAGCAAGAGATGATTATTGTAAACAGGGGCTGCCTTTGTGCATGCATCAGACAGAACTCTAAACTCCTAGAGGAAGCTAGTTTGTTTCTATTTGGTCCCTAACAGTAAAGCCTAAACATTTGTAAAGTGAAAAGTAGTAGTATCTCATCTATTTCCATGCACTAGTTTACAATCAAAGAGTAATTCAGTGGTAGCCATCCAAAATCAAGCAGTAAAACATGAACTTTTTCTCCTGTCTTCAGAAGAGTCTTGTAAGCAGCATCACATCAAAATCGACAGGCTCACATTTGCCTGAACTACCTATTTGGAATACAGTTTTGTAGCATTTAAGTAATCAGATTTGTGTTTAAACAGCAAGTTTATTTCATCTGTTTTCTAGTGCATTTAAAAATAATAATAAAACATACAGAAAGGTTGGAATAAAATCCCTCTTTGCTTATACTGTAGTTTTAAGGTTCTGTGGCTAACCACATTTCTCACCTAGTGGAATTTTAGCACTGTGGAGTCCAAACATTTGACCGCTTCACATTACACTGGTTTTCAGTTCTGGCGTATGCTTTAAGCTTCCCACTTCCTTCTTCAGGACATTAAGTAAAGTTCTAGAACTATCCAAAATCTTCATATAAGCAGCTTCAGTTTCAGCAAGAATTTTATCAAGCTCATTCCGTGAAGCCACCTTTTGGGCCAGGTTTTCACACACACACTCCAATTGTTCACTGAGGACTTGGATTTCATGCTGGAGTTTATGTTTTTCCTCTTCTGCTTCCTGGATTTGTTTGTTCAGCTCTTCTTTTTGCATACATAAGTCTTCAATGCATTTCACTAGTTCATTATTGTAACCCTGAAGAACAGCTCCCTGCTGAGTCATCCTCCACTCCTGTCCCCGAGCTCTGCCACGGCTCCCTGAAGTCCCCTCTCAGCAACAAGCTTTCTGCACTCTAAAAAAACAACACACCAAAAAACAGAAAGATGAATTCTGTAAGGGAGTTACCGTGAATAATGCTATGCTAGGAGAGACAGCGCCATGGGTAAAGATGCTCTGTTCAAGGTTAACATGATAGTTGAGTTGTTCCACATCTCTTCCTTTTCAGGAAGGAGGCAGGAAAAAATTCGGCATCTACACCGTACCTTTACTGCTGGAAGCTAATCCCTCCTATGATACCCTCGTGGCAATGCTCAAAATACTTCTATTATATTTTATAATATCTTAATACTATTCTGCATAGATGATGCTTTGTACCTCAGACCTCGAGGGGTTTGGTCAGAAATAACCAAACGAGCCTTTCCTAGGAGACAGCTCAGCAGTCACCACAACCAGCAGTGGCATCCACTCGGCCTATGATGAAGGGAGTCTT
>NW_010416335.1:853-1673 GCF_000710305.1 Buceros rhinoceros silvestris | reverse complement strand
TCCCCTGCACCCCCATCATTGCCCCCTGGGGGCTCCCGCAGGCTGGCCACCCCTTCCACCTCCGCTGCTCCCGCTCTGCCTACTCCCATGCCCGGCTGAAGCAGGAGGCACCGCTTTTCCTCCTCTTCCTCGACTGTGTGTGGCAGCTGAGCCGCCAGTTCCCCTTCTCGCTGGAGTTTGGGGAGAGCCTCCTCCTCACCCTCTTTGACAACGCCTACGCCTCCGCCTACGGCACCTTCCTCTGCAACAACGAGAAGGAGAGGCAAGTGGGGCGGGGGGCAGCACCGTCCCTCAGCAGCGATGCCGCTGTCACCACCCTGTCTTTGAGGCCAGGGCAGGGGCTGACCCTGCCTTCACGCCGCCAGAGCTCCACGGGTCACAGCGCAACTCTCCCCTAGGTGCCTGTGCAAAGTGAAGGAGAACACGCACTCACTGTGGGCCTGGCTGAACCAGCCCGGGGAGAGGAAGAAGTACCTGAACCCTCTCTACTCGCACAACGCACTGGTCATCTGGCCCTCCGTGGAGCCCCAGAGCATCCAGCTCTGGCAGGGTGAGCTGGCTCCGGCCTTGCCAAACCCCTCTTTGACCCCATGCGGGGCTGCAGGAGGAAAGGGGCTGCTCTGCCTTTCCCTCTCCCAACAGCAACACACAGCCCCTCTCTCCTAGGTTTATTCTTCCGCTGGATCCGTTCATCCCAGTACCTGGACGAGGCCTGGGAGGAGATCCAGCGCTTGGTGGAGGGCAATGACCCCCCCGTGAAGGAGAGCGCTGGGGACAGGCTGAGCCGGTCCCTCTCTGACCCCGCTGCTGCCCCGATGGA
>NW_010416335.1:355-728 GCF_000710305.1 Buceros rhinoceros silvestris | reverse complement strand
TGAGGGCAAAAAGTGAGGTGCATCGGGGGCAGCCGGCTCCCCACCGCTGGCTGGGTCGAGGGGACTCCGAGCTCTCCGTGGGGAGTGCTGTGCAGGACACAGGGCCCATGGAGCCCAGAGGACGGTGCTGGGAGGGCGGACAGATCCTTCTGCAGCCTCTGGGACTGAGTTTCTTTCAGTGAAGTGCTCCCTCTCGCAGCCCACACCTGATTTTCTGCTTAAGTAGGGTCAGCAGATACCTGATTTTCTGCTTAAGTAGGGGCAGCAGAGGCCCCGCTCCCTCGCAAGCTCCTTCCCGCTCTTTCCCAGTGGGATTTCGGGTGTGCCGGGGGAGCAGAAGGGCGGGAGGCAGCAGGAGGTCGATGTGCCCGGC
>NW_010416335.1:0-212 GCF_000710305.1 Buceros rhinoceros silvestris | reverse complement strand
GGCGCCGCGCGCCTGGGGCCCCCAGGAGCTCCCACCGCCCCTGCCCGGCTGCCCAACCCGGTCAGCACAGCAAACACGAAGCAGCAGAACATGCTGAACCCGCAATGCCCTCCCCACCCGCGGTCGCTGGCTCTCAGCATGGCGTCAGCCGCTCTGCGCTGGGAGCCAGGCCGGGAATCTGCCCTTGAACCCAGTTCTGAGGAAGGAAAGAG
>NW_010416334.1:49528-74898 GCF_000710305.1 Buceros rhinoceros silvestris | reverse complement strand
GTATATCGGTCCCTCGACCCTTAACAGTAGCTTGGGATTTTTTAGAAGACAAAATATGGAAGATTAAATTTTTACTTCCTTTACTGATGCTAGTTGATCAATATGACAATTACCTTAGTTGCTTTGACCAGTTTTCTACACCTCAGAAATAAAGAATATTATGTGGTTTTGTACTAAAATCTCAAAAATATAAAATCAATTATATCCAAGAAGCACACGTGTGGGCTGACATAATGTTGGCTACTTATTTAACACTTTAAAGCATAGACATAAAGGTTACTGTACTTAATTCTATTAAGACACATAACTAAGCAGTATGAAGTACTTTCAAATTTGTTTGGGTTGATAAAGATTTCTGCTATCAATGTCTTTTAAAGAATACATATATACAAAGCAGAGCTCATTAATGGAAAACCTTTGTGTCTTCTGTTTTACAGCTGCGTCATTATTGCATGCGTTTGTTTCGTGTATCAATCGAAGAAACAGCCTCATTATAAGAACTTTCAAATATGTTTAAATGAGCAAACCACATTTAAATATGGAGATTAATATGCACATCTCGCTGTGCACTAATGGTCAGATGGGTCTATGATGAATGTATCTCTATGGAAAAAAGCAAAGCAAGATTTAAAAGAGCTGCTTTATCTGCATTTTGGCTGAAGGAATCCATGACAACAAATGATACTCTATTTATGTGTCATTTATACTTGGTTCATCCTTGGAGTGCTGATGTTATGTGACCTAAACAAAAAGAAGCTTTTAAAGATGGGTAACAATAAGAAATATTCAAAAGCACCTCCTTGATTCAGTAGTATGTTTCTATGAAATATTCAATAGGACATACATCCTAAATTACAACATTTGAAAAACTTGAAAAACCTTGATGGTTCTGTGTTTACAACGGAATATAATAAAGAAAAAAAAAATCTTATTCACCTCTAGTTTTATATGTTTCTTTTTGTACTATATTGCTGATAAGGGAGAGAAATGCAAAATTGATTTTCATAAATGATA
The DNA here is from genome assembly GCF_000710305.1 of Buceros rhinoceros silvestris. Taxonomy (NCBI): domain Eukaryota; kingdom Metazoa; phylum Chordata; class Aves; order Bucerotiformes; family Bucerotidae; genus Buceros; species Buceros rhinoceros. The sequence goes on along the minus strand of NW_010416334.1, from coordinate 73,884 downwards.
GTTACTCTAAAATTAAACCCACATCATGCATTGATATCTATAATGATAAACACTTGAGTTCTGTTTGCTCTAATAAGGCGGACTAGGTCCTTGTAGTATGCTATTGGTAAGCATGTGATTGGCAAGATGTCTCCAAGATTATCTCAATCATTTGTTTCAGGCTGTACACTGAAGACTGTTGAGCTCCTGGCCCTTTATTTGCAGTTCTGAAATGGAAACGTCAGGGCCATATAGCATTTAAGGCAGAATGTAATGCACACCCAAACCAATAGATACTGAACATAAGAGCTTGAGATTTCAGCTGATTGCCAGTAAACTAACTAAAATGCCATAATGTTCAGAGATTTAAAAAATGACACAGAGATAATGAAACAATTTGGAGTTAATGGAACACTACAAGAGAAGAATGCTAATGATGCAAAATCAATTCCGCATCTTTCAGTATACTTTCCAGTCTATGCTTCTGAAACATGAACACCTCTCCTTGCTTACAGCAGTACTTTGTCTTCAGGAAGGAGGCATGCAGTTTTCACTCATTCAGATTGGTATAAATGCCTTTTAGAGCTTAGATGGGGTAAGGAGACACAGCACTGATACTGAATTGCTGCTTTCACTTTTTGCCTTACCATTTGGATATCTTGAATTCTGAGGCTGCACTGCATGCTTGCCATGATATTGTTGTAAGTTGTGGTATAGTGAGAAGCTGGTGTTCTACCCACTCTTGAATGCAGCAAGGATGGAAAACCAACACACAGTAGCTCCAGCTCCCTCCTCAAAATTACAGGTAAATTACATGGAGATTCCTTCAAAGAGACACCAAATGCTGAGTGGGAAAGACACACTTTCATAAATGCAGTAGGGAACACAAGGTCCTCAACACTGTTAATGTCAGCGACTGACACAAATGACACATATTAAAGTTGAAGACATCATATTAGTTCTTCTGTGACACAAAGCTTCATTAATAATTAACAATTTACAAATCTTATCCATTTTTATGCTTGGATTTGTGCTAAAAGGAGGCATAAGCTGCTTGAGAGATGGTGGCTCCTGCATTATAGGTGACAACAGCTAATTGTGATTCTTCCACGGCTAATATACCAAGTTTAACTGTGAAAGAGCTGTAGCAAAATTAGTATTGACACTGGCAGCTCAAGGCGTGGTACAAATCCACTTGCCTGCTTTGACCCTGCTGTCTAGTATATTTGATGAAACGTGTATCAGGAAATCTCAATTTTAGGTGTCTGTCCTTTACCCATTAAGGAGAGTTTTAATTTTTTCTTATGTTTTTCGAAGGCTAGTAGACTTAGTCTCATAAAATGATGCCAGTATTTTCATCTTTACTGATACGTACTGCCATAAGTAGTCTACGTTTTCTGAGTAAGGCCCTAGTTCAGAGAACCATGTGAAAATACGACAGTATTTATGCAGTCTCAGATCGGGTAAACATCCCTATAAACACACTGTGAGCAATGTTCTCTTCAGACAACAAGTGTGGTAAATTACAGTGAACCCTTATCTTCCTCAGCTTGCTATCTCCACCCCTACAGATGCATAGGAAAGAGCTCCTGTACCGCTGTGAAAGAGGAAGATTCGACGTAGTTATGAAGGAGATGGGAATAAGATCACTGAGGAAAATAACAGGGAGCCATGTAGAGACATATTTTGCAGGTCACTGAAGGTTGCCATCCCTGGGGAAAGAGAGAGAAGCAGCGCGAGGAGGCACGTGAGCAGTTTCCAGTGCAGTTACATCCAGAACTTGTGGGAAAGCAGCAAGGACAGATGAAGAGCCCTGTAACCAGAGGCATGAGTAACAGAAAGGGAGAAGGGTATTGTCAGGATATCTTCACTGCAGAATGTGCTTTCACTACGCTAATTCTGGTCTGCCTCCAGAGGGCTGAGCTCAATTTCCCTAACTTGAACAACTAACACGGCGTACTTGTAAGGATTAATTTTATCTATTGCATGCATTGTAATAAAAGCCCCACTGGGAAGTTACATATCAAATTACAAAATGTGTAAGCAGACTTACTCCTTTTTCTCCAACTTTCTTGCTTCTTGTAAAGCTAAAGATTAATTACTACTTGAACTGCCCTGGGGGATGGGAAAAGAATTACAGGGGAAAAAAAATGAATACTAAAACTGAACCCATGACAAGTTCTTTTTAAAAAGATTTTGTGTATGAATTCAGAGCTTCAATTACTTTTACTTAAAATGAAAAAAAAAAAACCGCCTTCACTCCTCTTCTAAACAGGTTATTGTGACAGCTCTTTATATCTGTATTTTCTGTCCCATTCTTTACTCCACAGGATACATCTTAAAATTAACTGCTTAAATTTTACTGTCATCAAGTTTTGACTACACAACAGAAATGCTTTCTAAGATGTATTTACCTTAAAATAAGTGATGAACTTGGGAGTTGGTGAGTGACAAAACCTTAATAACACCTGCTAATTTTTAGTATGGGTAGGTTTTTTTTGTTTTTTTGTTTACTTGTTTGTAGTTTTCACAGACAGTTTTTCCCACAGAGGTTTATTTATTTTTCCAGGAACTATTTATGACTACTGCAACTTTAATTTTGTTCTCCTAAACAACATTTTTTCTCACATTAATCATAGCTTCAGCTTCTTTTTTCCCCTAAAGTGTACTTTGTTGTATGTTGTATGTGTCACTCAAATTCTTTTCTAAAATGACAGATGTTATATTGCTCTTGCCTTGCCACTACCAAGGATTTTGGTTTTTTGAAGGTTTTTCTTCCTGCCCACAGATCAGTAAATAGCACTGGAATAGGAAACCTCCAGTTTCTAGCTTTGTTTTCACCTCCTTTGAGAGAAGGTAATGCACCAATTTTGGGGTTTTTTTTTACTTACTTATTCTTCTGAACCATTTAGTCTCTATTTCGCAGAATCATATACTTCACGTATCATAGTATATCAAGTATATCATATCTTCAAGAAAGATTTCAATGACATGAGTAGTCCACTTTTTTGTCTTGAAAGTTGCTTTTCCTTCATGAAGCTGTCAGCAGAGATTTGATGACTTTCTAAAGACTTTTTTTCTACTCAGTTACTTGCCTTATCATCATTTGAAATTATTTAAGTTTGTAAGCTTTTGCAGTTAAAAGCTGCGAACCTGTGGCTTGTATCAGTGTCAGTATCAGTATCGGCTTGTGTCCGTGTCAGTTGGTACTTCAGCTCAGTATTTTATCTCACACTCTGTCTGACGGCTTCCCTAGTACTTGCCTAATTAGTTCTGATCAAATTGAGTCTTCACGTAAAATAAACAGCTCTGCATCTCTTACACCCATGCCACTATAATGAAATAGTTTGAATTTGGACTAGTCAAAACTTGTGAGATTGTCCTTGAGTGTCCTTCAGCTAAGTCTAACTCCCTGAGCTGCAAGTAACCACATGTACTAGTGCTCTGGGTAACTGTTGATCTGGATCATCATCATCAACTCTAATTTAATTTGCAGGTACTCTGAATAATTACTGACTGTGGCAAATAGCTTTTGTGTCAAACTCTGCTTCTTGGCTGGGTGTTTGCTCTTTGTCTTTTATCCTGGGTGTAGCTTTGCTTCTGAGACTCAGCTAGTTTGACAGTTCATATTTCCAGAGACCTGATATGTGTTCTAACTTGAGGTTTTGCCCTCCTTGGTCCATCAGCCCTCCATCTGTTGAGAGACTAGACTTGTCTAGCTCATCATGTCCTCCATGAGTCCATGGAAAGAATTATATCTTTGGTTTGCTTGTTTATTTCTAGAGGCTATGCAATTTGTACTGCCTTCTCCACTCTTATTGAAGTAATTTTCCAGCAACAACAGGAACAATACTGTTTTTACACATGGAACAACTGATAGCCAGTGGTTTGCTCCCAGCCCTTATTAAACAAACCACCTTTCCCCATGTGAACTATATGCACCTTAAAGAAAATTTATTCTCCATGCTATGTTAAGAGAGAATTGTGCAACTCACCAACTTAGTGTGCCAAGGTCTGTTGCATGTGTCCCTGAACTACTTTGGAAAGACCCAGGCTGGCCAGTATGTGAAGTGTGGCCTCACACTCAAGCTTCCCAGATGAGCTAGACGATGACTCATTTCAGCTAAGAGGTAAATTCAGGCTGAGATATTTCATAGATGAGGCCGGTCAGCTTCGAGGTTATTTTTCTACTAATGTTGGTAGGAAAAAAAACCCAAACCAAACAGATTCCACATTGCAGTAAAAACCTGCTACAAATGCATTCAAAGGTACATTTGGTAGATTAGTTAGATTACAAGTTCAAAAACCGCAGAATTAATACAGCCGAGGATTTTTTTCAATTTGGGTCTAAATAAAACAAAGCCTAATCTTTTGTTTGTTGGGACAAAACTAACCTTGAGGTAGATTAAAAGAAACAAGTTGTAGCAAATAATCATTCAGATTTTGTTAAGGATTATATGTTCTTTCTGAATGATAAATGATTTGCTACCATGACAGCTTTTTAAAATTTGTCTTCTGAAGTTGCTTGTGGTAAAGAATTTTTTATTTCATTTCCAACTCACTGAAGAAAAAAATAGAAAAGTCTCAGTGTCCGAGTCAGCAGTATGATGCTCACTCTGCTATACCACCCAAGGAGACCTTCCGGTGTGCTCTTTGCAACCGGTCTTGCCTATCCCGCATTGGCCTTTTCAGCCATCAGCGCTATTGCAGTAAGCGTGGGTAAAGCCCTTCCCAAATCTTCGTCCACAAAGCCAAGCTATCATGATGATGATGAGACCCAATTAGCTTCTGAGGGAAGTGGTAGAAATGAACTAATTTTAGAGGGAAATTTGCCACAGAGTTTGTTCTTTTGAGCATGTTGCATTGATATGGAAAGGTTTTAAACATCAACTCATTTAACTTTTTTAAAGGAACAGCTGGAGGTTATTATCCATCAATAACTTCCCATCCCTCAGACAATGTATCTTAAGAAGTAGCTAAGAATTTCTAAGAACTAAATCTCCTGTAGAGCTATTCTCTCTTTCCACATCTTTTCCCTAATATTTCCTCTTTTAATTAGGAGTCAAGAGCGATAATTGGGTCAAATTTCCTTCTGCTTACATCCTATGTTAAGCAAATCTTTTGACTTTTTGAAGGTTTTTAGCAGAAGTACTCAGAGATACAGATGGTCAAAACATATCAATAAAATCATGAGAGGTATATTACTTACTTACTTACCAGTTAAGTCACTGCCTTTTTATCATACCAGTCTCTTTTCTTTCTAGAACTTTGATGGATATCTTATCTGAGCATCAGTAGAATTTTCATGTGCTGGAATTAAGAGCTCATGAGTTTTATTAACAATGTTCCTTGTTCTGTAGAGGCGAAAGTGTTTAAGGCAGTCTATGACAGGCAAGTTGGAAGACACCTTGGACTGACCTCAGATATAATCAGTAAGCATGTATTGTAAGGAGAAAAATGAATATGACTAGTTCATTTTGTATTCTTTTGAAAAATGAGTTAGACTCCTTTTGTGATGGGATGACCTTAAGAGCAAATACAGTGTATAGCTGCCACAGAAATGACTATTGTGCAATGAATGACTGTTATAGTTTATATAATTAATCCTAAAGATAAAATGCAGTGTATAGCTGCCACAGAAATGACTATTGTGCAATGAATGACTGTTATAGTTTATATAATTAAAGATAATGTCAAATCTGTTGGCTGGTCAGACCAACATATTTTCTCTTCTGTCACTGAATCAGGACAAAAATGAACCAAACAAGTAAAAGCCAACATTGAAAATCTTTTTCCTGTTTTTTTAACAACTTCCTGGAAATCACAGCTGCCTCCAAAATAAAACGAACAAGGAAAAAATTGCATAGTACAAAAAAACAGAGCTACACAGTCCTCTGTCATTAATGAGCAGAATACAGAAAAAAAGGACAGTATTCAATATTAAATAATTTCTCCTAAAAGAGAGGAAAAAAATCACATGCACGTGATAAAGGATAAAATAATCTATCTGTGTTTCCATAGTGCTCTGACCCATGTGTGACTACAGGATATTTTTTTCAATTATATTCAAATCCACTAAAGAGACCTACAACTGTTTTTTTGAAACAGGGGAGATGGCACTATCAACATGTAAATCAACAACAAAGGATCATAAGAGGAAAATCCTGATTCTGCTCACGTAAAAACCATTTAGACATTTAATCAAGATAAGCTCAGGCTGGAACTCCCAAATTCAGACAATATTTTTCCCGATGTGTTATTGCATGTACCTAATACCAATTCTCTGTTTTGCACAACTCTACAAAACTGTGTTATCACCAATTTCTCACCTATCATTGTGGAGCTGCAAAGGTGTTGATAAGGTCAGTGCTAGTCCTTGATCTGCTTTGGGACGTCTGGAAGCTAGCACTCATATGTAGTTTGATGTGGGTTTCACAATCGATTTCACAGACTTAAATCCCAAATAGTTAATGTGAACTATCAGTGAACATTTGTCAGGAGGAATAACTGAAAGCACTGAGGACCTCTCTTTTTTGCCTTTTTTTTCATAAATTTATTCGTATTTACTATCTATTTGCTCTAAAGAGTTCTGCAGGATGAAAAATGCTAAGAGGTTCTAAACCAGGCATTGTAAAGACTTTATCTAACACAGTGATATGATTAGGCAGGGAACAGGGTATCAAGATCACTCTGTACTTATGACAAATTAGGGACATGAAGAACATACCCTATACCTTTTTTCAAATAACACCACCAAAGGAACTTCCTGAAGCAAAGTGCAAGTGAGATAACTAAAACAGATATCAAATAAAGAGCTAAGAATGTATTATTACTTTTATATTGTGTCTGCTTGTGAATTTTTTTTAAATAACCTGCCCTCTACTTTGACATGTTGTATAACTCCTCGCCCTCAGATCTTCTCAGCCTGCTGCAACGATCAAGTATGGCTGCAGAGACAGAGTGGAGCTGCCCCATCTGCCACAACACTCAGAAGGCTGTGGCCTTTATGCAGCCATGTCAACACCAGTTCTGCCTGGGCTGCATCCTGCAGTAGGCAATAAGGACATAAAGTTGTGTATGCTGCAGAGAACAGAAGGAGAAGGTATGGCCTCTAAAGCCTGTCCGGAGCACCCAGGTCCAGCGCAGTCTGGTCTGCCGCAGAACTGCACACGAGCTGTGCACGATTTTTGCTTGAGGCAGGGAAACGGCTGGACTGTGAAGAGACCCACCTGGAGCCAGCAGCTCTCACGGGATCCACTGAGGAGGTCTGAGTGTTACCAGAGTAACAGTGGGAGATTTAAATGCCTCGTAAATGACATCGTTTGTCGGTAGTGGAGGGGGGCTGTTTGTCCTGCAGGGGAGTGGCAGATCTTTTAAAGGTCCCTTCCAACCCAAAATAATTCTGTATTACTTAGACCAAATTTGACTCAGCCTTTAGCTTTACATAAAGTAATGCCAAGAGAGAGGCTTTGCCTCATCATCTCCCTGCTTGCTGGCTAACTTAACCGAGCGTATTATGGGCATTTGTAAGCTTACACTTGCCTTTCTGAGAACAAAGAGGAAACAGAAAACAACGGTTCTTGAACTTGCACCTGATGGCAGAACCAGTGGTCCTGAGTCGGTAAAGACTTTAACACAGATGACAACAAAGACTGATTCCTTCCCAGACCTGCTGGTGCAGCCACATGTGCAGCTCTTACTAAATTCAGGCAGTCTTGATCAGTCTGGCAGAAGCAAGGCAGCAAAAAGTACTGTGGTGGTTTTGTTGGCAAAGCAATGATGGGAGGATGCTGGTCAAGTGATAGTAGTCTTCTAACTGATCTTGGCTTCCACTAGAACAGCACATATTCTGGCTTACAGTTCCTCTTGTAGTGCACACCCTTGTTTCTCTTCAGAGCCGAGACTAAAACGACTGTCTACCTCAGAGGCAACAAGAACCAACTATTTGTCTTTGCTGTCTGTGTTAAGCAGGAAGGTATCAGAAGAGGAGTATATCTCTCTGCCCAGTTTTGTTCTTCCTCCTGCTCCACTCTTTTCCTCAGTTTCCTTTAAAAACTCCTTGTACCTTGATTTAAAGGAAGAGGATTAAGGAAGGGCATTGCAAGTGTCTTCCCTCTTACTTTCCCTTGTGATTTGGACTGTCTGTCTCAGCTGCTTGCCAGGCTTTAGGCACTGTGAAATTGGTATGTTCTAAAAGGTGTAACAAGGTAATGTGTTTTTTCTTTCTTCTTTTTTCTAGATACCTCCTTTTCATTCTGGCCTAATGGAGAAAAGGTGTTTTTCCTCTAAGCTTGTCATTTTTTGTTTATTAGTCAACTTTTAATGCACAGCTTGGAAGGCTTTCAGAAAGTCAGTATAACTACTCTGTAACGTAGCACTCACTGTGTCCTTGTTCTGGTGAGTGCTCCATTAATCAGCTAAAATGGGCTGATGACCCCAAGCTGATAAAGCTTTGACCCTTGAAGCTCAGAGAAGACACACTTTAAGGCAAGTAAATGCCCCTGCCACCATTTGTTTTCAGACAGGAAGGGTAATGGCCCCATGTCATTATTATTTTTTGTCCAGTTACACGGTTGAGGCCTTTGCTAGGGCAATAAAGCCAAGAACAGCTGAAGCCTTAGACCCAGAAAAGCAAACACCAAAAGGAAGCTAATAAACAAAGGCTAAAAGAGAATAAGGGGAAGAGGAGAAAGAAAAGAACAGATTTTACATTTTTAATCATTTTACAGATTAGGAATTGAAGACCAGGGAATTTAAGTAAATGTTTCATAGTGATCCAGAACAACTGAATTCAGGCTTCTGGAATTTCAAGCTAAAATCTTAAAGCAGTATTTCCTTGAGTGTTTTTGTATTAATTTTGAACTATGAAGACAGCAGTATTTCAGATCTATCATTAGAAAAGCATCATATACCTCAAAGGTGTTCTTCCAACAGCCAGCACCACCCATCATTCACTGGTGTCAATTTCTGATGTTGCCTGTAGGAAAACATGGCCTTTTTCCACTGTTCCAGCAGTACTCCTGCACAACTAATGTAAAGATAAATTAACTGTTTTCTGTCCCTGTTTGCTTCGCCGTGTTTTTTGACAGTCCAGTAACTGTAAAATCAGTTACAATGGAAACATTCATAAGTGCAACAAGCTACAAAATTCTTTGAGGTACCATTGTACACTATTTGTGGTTCAAGAGCTGAAGGTTTTATTTGTGTGTTAAAGAGATTTAGCAGTTTTTACTCCAGGTATCTTTTCCTCTTTTAGCTGAATTGCTTGGTGGGCCAGAAATTCCACCCCATAGGAAAGTAATGGAGGGGAATGACGTTACAAATATTTTATGACAAATGAATTTTTTATTCACAGAAATGTTGTCTTTAATCAGAAATTATTCTAGTGTACTTATATTTAGTGGTTGTCTTTATTAGCATAGTCTCTCTGGCTTGTTTCCTTACTAACGTATTCATTCTTTTTCTCTTCTTACAGAGAAAATATTTTTTGGGTTACTCCCAGGTAATAACACGTAATGTTTACCTGTTCTCTCTCTTTTCTAATTTCTCCTTCTTTTCACCTCTTGCTTGTATTTCTTGTTCCTTTTGCTGTTTTTGTCATCTTAGCAGAAATTTTTGTTTTCCTCCTATCTGTACAACTGTTGTCTTTTCTTAAAATACCCCTTTTTCTCCATTACTGTCTCTCCTCTTGTCCTTCTATACAGATCACTTGCTGTCTGGTTACCTGCCATGCAATTTGTCACAAAGTGAAGGCAGTATGAGAAGAATTCTTTGAAAAACTTATTCAGATGAACACAGAGACAGATCTCCCTTTAAATTCTTCTTTCAATTTCTCTGACAAGATTTGAAAACCATGTGTTTTGATGGCAGATTTCCATTCACTTTTTGAGGCAGAAAGAAATTGTACACATAAGTATGGAAAGGCAGTATAAAATAGTTTACAAATAGGATTGTTAATGCTTTGTAGACTTCAAATCAGGGACCAAACTGCAGTTTCAGCCCTTTCAAATCCATGGTGTGGGGCAGCTTCAAAGACCATTCCTTATCCTGAGAAAGATAATAGTTTAAGGAGGTATGTTATTAGATGGGCAGTAAGTTGAGTCTCCTTCAGAACTTTGTTTTTGCTGTATTGACACCTTTGATTAGGCAAGTTGCCTGCTTTTGAGTAGGCCTTTGATTAGGCCATTGCCTAAAAGGTGAAGGTGGGAAGCTCCCTGCCAGTTTTGACTTCTTCAGGCAAAACCAGTACTTAATAGAATTTGACTCTCAGGGATACAGACAATAAAGCATCTGGCTTGAAGAACATGGGAGGAATAAATGCCATGTTGCCATCAATGCAATAAAGAAGAGAGTTTGGTTTGGTTTTCGGTCTAGAAATTCAGACTACATGTCTGGGAGTGATATGTCTTAATTTGCAGAGCCACTTTCCACTTTCGGTCACTTCAATCTTTTTAAAGATTATTTGTCGAGTACAGAGAACCATAAACATTATCAGAAAATTTTATTCTCTTACACCACTCAAGGTTGAAAACAGCAAAGCTAGTATTTCAGTATTTCAGTTACTGTGAATTTGGAGCAGTGAAACTTGGTAATTTGTTAGGTCTCTGAAATATAGAATTATCTTAGTGAAATTAAAATACTTGCCTCTGAAGGATTTGCTCATCGATATCAGAAGAACATTAATGCTCGTACTAACTGAATTCAAGCTTAAACAAGGGCTGATTTCACTAACTAATGCCATTGAACATAGGCTGTGGGAAATTAAGTTGGCCCTCCACTGATATCTTATTAAGACTGAAGGAATGAACCTTCATTTTATTGTTCATTTGGTTTCTAACTAATCAGATTGGCCTTGAAGCTGGAACTGCCCTTTTGAACAGCTAATGTTTGAAAATCATGCCTATGATATATCTTTTGTTATTTCTAAAATCTGAAGTGAACCATCCACATCATTTACATTTTTAGATAATAGTTTAGTGTTATCTCCAGCAATAAGCTCGTACTTTTGTCAGCTGTGTTAGGAGTAATTTTCACTAACCACAAGCTTTTTTATCTGGTTAAATTGTCTACAAGTACATGAGTTCGAAGTTAGAAGCAAAAATTGCAGGTGGTTTTAGGGTTTTGAAGGTTTATAGTAAAAATGTGATGTTGTCTCATTGACAGATCGATCAGATTAATTCACCTTGGAGACATCTGCTACCAACAGTCCTGAAACCCATTGCTTCTGCAGTAGGAATTCCTCTAATCAACAAGAATTTGGGCTAGGAAGAGAAGTGTGTGGGAAAGGATGGAAAGCTTCATCTTCTGTGGCAGGCAGAGAAGGTCAGCCATCACACCATAAGGACAGTCCGTTCCAGTGGGCAGAAAAATCAGTAAAAGTGGAAGTCCATGGGCTCAGGCAAAAAACAAACAGACAAACAACAGAAAAAAAAAAAAAAAACAACAGAGTACAGAGGTGTAAGTAGGGATAGGCAATGTCTCTATGTTCCTCTGAGTGGCCTAAGAAAGCAATGTCTTGTGCATCTCCCAGTGCCAAAAATCCAAAGCTCATCTGGAGCTTAAACTCTCCAAGGAAGTCTTTGTAAATAGCAAAGATAAGAATGAGCAAAATGTGGGCCCGTTGCTCAGTGACAGGGGGCCTGTTGACAAGAGTCTCGGTGCCTTTTTCACTGATAAGAGCCAAGCCTCTTAGCAGAGTCTGTGGGAGTGAAGCCATACCCTCAGGAAAGGAGGATCCAAGTAGAGAACATTTCACTCACTGAGACATGCACAAATCCATAAGACCACACAGGATGAACTGGAGGGTCCTGAGTGAGGTGCCTGTTTTCACTGTGAAGGTGCCTTTGAAATGCAGTGGCAACTGGGAAAGTTTCTTGTTTACTGGAAAAAGACAACCATTACACTCATCCTCAAGAAGGACAAGGAAGAGGATTCTGGTAATTACAAGTGTGTCAGCCCTCTCCTTAGCATTCAGGGAGGGTATAAAACAAATCCTCCTGGAAGCCATTTCCAAACCCATGAAGAAACTGTTAAGAACAGGACTGATATTACAAGGGCGAATGTTGCCTGACCAACCTGATTTTTCCCTGTGATGAGATGACTGACTACGTGGATATACGGGGAACAGTGGATGTCACATACCTTCACTTTAGCAAGGCCTCCAACGTGGCCTATTTACAATTGGTAAAGTGCTTTAAGAGGACTCTGTCAGATGAATCTCAAAGTAGCAGAAAGATCACTCCTGTCCTGGAGGAAGTCATGGATACACAGATGGGAGAAAATGTTCTAGAGATCATAGGGTGTGGTGGAGAAGGAGTTACAGCATGAGATCAGAGCATGCATAGGATATAAGACAGTGCACTGAGGAGGATGGAGAAGCCAGCCAGCTCAGGGAGGACAGAAACTACAGCCTGAACTGTACACATGTAATGTTTTGTGGGATATGGCACACACAAATCCTACGCCTTCTGGTTGAAAAAGCAAATATATCCAAGGTATCACATCTGTAAGTGACTTGAATGGGAAGGATATAGGAGCCTTGGTGAACTAACATTCTCAGTCTCCTCTCATGGTTCGCAGTAGATGAATGTCGAAGGCAGAGCAGGAAGATTCTTCCTTGCTTCTAACATCATGTTTAGTGTAAAAAAACCCCAGTCACTAAAATCATCAGGCTTACTTGGCTCTCCTAGAGAATGTTTTCAGGGTGAATACTAAAGGCTTTTGAAATAATTCAAATCTCATTTGAATTGTAAAAACAAGTAAGCCATGTTAGTTGTAGTTGCATATGTTGGTCTTCAGGATCCAGGTAGATTCTTGCTGTCCTGGGCTGATATACTTGAGGCTGATGCAGTTTCCTGTTCCCTAGTGAGTCAGTTATGAGGCTGGTTCCCAACAGGCAGACCCACACATATAAAAAACACACATGCACAGCCAGTCACATGTCAGTACAGGTGGAGAACAAGGCATTTACCAGCACACATTTAAACATAAATTGGATTGTCAGCCTTATCATGACCTTCCTTAAATCATAGGTATGAGTTGAATGTTCAGCTACTGTTTTCTGCAGTTCAACAAACAGAACTTGTCCCTAATAAAAAGAAAAAAAAAAGAAAAAAAAAAGAAAAATCTCTGTCCTGGTTTAAACCCAGCAGGCAGCTAAACACCACACAGTCTCTCTGTCTCCTGCTCCTGGGGGTAGGAGAATGAATGATAAAGCTGAGTGGGTTAAAATAAGGAGAGTTTGCTCGAAACAGCACAAAGAGAAGAAAACAATGTGCTGCTCACTGCAGCCACACCACTGCGCCAACAGAGTCCTGCCCCATCACTATTTGAAAAACTGCCACTGCCCCTAGCTTCATATGTATACTGGGCATGACTGGTTCTGTCTGGCTATCCTGCCTATGGAAATTAACCCTATCCTAGCCAAACCCAGGGTAATCTATTTGCAAAGTGGGGATATCTAATTTAAACAGAAAGAAGACTGTTTGATTTCATATTTCTGCTCATTGTTTATTTTTGCTACCCGCAATGAACACTGAACTGACAAAAATATACTATTTCCTTTAACATTAACTAGTTAAATGCATAATCTCTTTAATTTTATTATATTGTAAATTATTCCTAGAATGTATGTATACATGGGGAAGAAAGAGAATATAGAAAATAGACTTTTCCATTAAATGGAAAACAGGTATTTCTGGAGCAGAATAAAATTAATGCCTTCTTTGCTTCAGTCTGTGCAGATAAGACCAATCATAAGACCAGTCTTTAACAGTTCCTAGGCTGTGACACTAAAGTGGAAACCTGGAGCAAGGAAGACTTTGATGGAGGAGTATTTAAAGGTCAGGAAAGATTTAGAAAAATGAGGAGGGGCTGAGAGAGCTGGGATTGTTCAGCCTGGAGAAGAGAAGGCTCAGAGGAATTTTATCCATGTATGACAATACTTGATGGGGGAAGTAAATAAGATGGGGTCAGACTCTTTCTTGGTGATGCCCCTGGAAAGATAGGAGACAATGGCCACAAGCTGAAATACAGAAAATGGTTTTACTGAGTGATCAAACACTGTCACAGTTTGCTGAGACAGGCTATGGTCTGCATTCCTTGATTGGACACTGTCCTGGGCAACCTGCTCTGGGTGACCATGCTCAAGGCAGGGAGGGTTGGACTATATTGTCTTGAGAGCTGTCTTCTAGTCCCAGTCATTTTGTGACAGTGTGATAATTGTTCATTTTATACTATCATATTTTTTAAACCTGTGCTGTGAGGGCAGCTGAAACTCTTGCTCTGCAGATATGTGGCTCATAATGACATTGTAACTAACAGTTTAACTTGCATTAGATTTATATTTTTCTCACCTGAAGCAGAATTTCTGATCAATTAAATCTCTACTTCTAACGCTGGTTTTGTAATGGAAGTGGCAATGGCAGGAAGAAGACTTACCTGGACAGCATGTAGCTGTACATGTACCCAAGTTCCTCTGGGGAAAAAAAAAAAAAAAAGAAGTGGCAATGGCAGGAAGAAGACTTACCTGGACAGCATGTAGCTGTAAATGTACCCAAGTTCCCCTGGGGAAAAAAAAAAAAAAAAAAGATAATTATATTTACTATTGTTTACTATTTTAAGAACTTTCTGTCATTGTTCTTATTTAAATAAAAGCCCATGTCAAAATATCAGTAGCAGCTACTTAAAAATCTAGATCAGACTACGATTGGGAGTTTTAATTTAATTTTGAAGGCTCGCTGAGTAAGGAAAAAGCACCAGTTAAGACTTGCAAGAATAGTAAGACACAGTGAGAGCTTATTAGACTGTGAACGTATCTTCACATTGTGCAGGCAGGGAAAAGGCTAATCAGGGGCTAAAAAGACTAAGTGGAAAGGTGGGAAATGCGTAAAATTATACGATGGGTGACCCTTATTAAATCTAACAGATTAATTGTTCTAAATGAATCTATGAAGATGTTCTTGTATTCATACTCTTAGAAAACTCAACAAGCTGTGCTGTCACTTAAAGCAATGTTATGTGCATTTTGGAGGAGCAAGTACAGTTAAAAACCTCCTCCTTGCCTTCTGTTGATCATTCTCCTCAGAACTTGAGATCTATTTCAACTCTTTTTATTTTGCTCATAGTTAGTGATTTCCTCCAAGAAGATATAAGATAGTGGGATAGAATATACAGGGATATGATCCTGCCTCCGTAGGCCTTAGGCAACACATCAATAGTTTTCCAAATGGTTTTAGAACTCTCCCTATTATAAATTTTTAATTTAGAAAATTTTCAATACGTGGATCCACTTTCATTTCAACTTCTCCCTTCGTGTTTTCTGCTCAGAGTGCAAATCCAGATTATACTATAAATCAGTAACAGCTCTCAGTTTGGTCCTTCCTGAATGCATGCTGCACAGGTGCTCTACAAGTTGTTTGTACCTTTTCACTCTAATTGTTAAGTGGTACAAGAAAGCATCAAAAGGATAGAGATATTTAAAATAAGATATAACTTTAACACTTTCCTTCTGTCTGTGTAATCTATAAAAAGTACGCATATTTTCATCTTTTTAGGAAATCCTATACTGTAAGCAGAATCTACATCATATTCAATTCAAAGAAAGATAAATTAGTCTATAGATCCTCATGTGAATCACCTTTTAAAATCTGGAAAAACAGAATTCCACTTGGAATGGAAATCTACCTTTTCAACAAATGATGCCCCAAGTCGTAAATACAATATGCCCCTGAGTGTATTGGTGCAAAAGTTTGAAGATAAATGTGTGGTTTAAGTTCGATCTGAGTTAGGAATATGCAAAAGATTTTGAATGTTCTGAGTCTCTGAATTCCCTAAGGTCAAATACACTTAAACTAAAGGTGAACTCTCCTGACTTTAAGGAAAGAATCATAGCATTTGTTTTCAGGAAGCGTGTTTGTATTGCATACATTCGGTAAGATTATATGGTTCGTATTATCAGAGATATAATTTTGGAGACTGACGCTATGAGTTTCAAAGATCATAACAAGTGTCAAGTCAGAACCTACTAGGAGTGATGGATACATCTACATCATCTTCAGATGATCCCAAATTCCTTACAATACATTATTCTTAGTGCATGAATGATTGGGACTGTGCATGACAGCAGCAGAAATCATGTGAAGAAACCTATGCTAATCTTTTCAGAACTATGCATGTGGGGTTTTTTTTTTTCACAATTTGAGATTTTTTTATAATTTGTTCATCTGTTTGTTTGGATCTGTGATTTTTATTACCGTAGTTATGCTAACACAATATGTAGTTTATGCTTTATCATGTCAGAATAAAAACACCATCCACGGTATTTCTTAACAAGAAGTTGCTTTGCTGCAGCCTGTTCCTGCCACTTATAAATATGGAAGTGTACATTTTCAGCTTTACCAAGGAAGTTAACGCAGATTTGCTGTTAAAGACAGACCAGAAAAAGTGCAAGATTCAACAGCTGAAAAGACAGTTAATTTATTGAGCTCAGTCTTAAGATTACTTATATTAGAAAGTTAGGAGAAAATGTTAGCTAGGGTAAGTTAATTAAAGTACTACTAAGACCTTCTTAGAACTTAGTGTAGCATGATATTGTACAAAACCCACACCCCTTTGATTATTTGCTATAATCAAAGCAATATAGCCTACTTTTAATGCCATTGAGTTCAAGTATGGTGCTCATGTTAATTGATGTGAATTTAAGTAGGTTGGTGATACACACCATCCTTTCCAATTTCCCTAGACTGTGCTACACTGTAACAATCCATATCTTCCAAATTAAATTGTTCTGCATTTTTTCCAATTACAATTAATACCCAAGACAAAGCAGAAGGTAGTTACCTTTCCAGCCACAGAGCAGTTTTAAAACTGTCAGGTTCCATCTGTCCTGAAATCTTCAGATGACAAGAGTAGCTGCAGGTGAGAGAGCCTCAAAGGTGGGAGAGCTTTGGGCTTGCCTGAGAAAGCTTGTGTGAAGGGATACCAAAAAGTGAAAGCCATAGCAAAGCAAGATTGAGCCCAAGAGTCACCCTACTTGCCAGATAAATCTTTTAATTCATGTCTCCATAAAATATAGCGATATGTGTGAATGTTTGTGTGCAACTAGAAGAGACAAAAAATAGAGTGGAATAGAAAACAATGATTTTTTATTTTTCTATGTGAACATAGGTAGGCTTGGTAATCCAACAGGTGATCAAATGTGCCAATAATGGCATATCAAAGCCTTTTTGGCTTTCAAGTCCCTGTCCCTGGCTGTGACCACAAGTTAAGACCTGTCGGTGTGGACATTGAAGCAAGTTTTTGGCTGAAAGAATGTTTTAAATGAGAAGAGGTGATGTAGGAAAGCAATTTAAGATGGAAATCAAAGAATCATTCACTTGAAAGGAAAGAACAATTTGTATGGCTGTCTAACACAGAATAAGACATGACCAAGCCAAGAAATGTGGCTATTTCTGCTGTGGGTCTAGATCACTTTTGCGAGAAAGGATTATGCAGTGTTGCAGCCTGTAACAAACATTGATCTTTCTGGCCTTGGAGGGATCTTTTCCTTTTCTGTTCTAAAGGGGTTTGGTTTCTAGTCCCTTTCTTCCCACCCCTAACAGTGTTTTTCTTGATAGAGTGCAGACAGCAAATTTCCTGTGCTGACCAAAATACAATATGTATTACACTGTGTATCTAATTTGTACTTTATATTGTCTTTTGCTTTCTGAGCTTACTACTTATTTTATAATCAAAGCAATATAGCCTACTTTTAATGCCATTGAGCTCAAGTATGGTGCTCATTTTTATAACTATTATTAGACAAAGGAAAGGTGGCATTTATTCTATGTTGCCCTGTATATATATGCAAAAAATTGAGAAAGGAAAGTTGGTTTATATTTTACACTAGAGGGGTAAAGTAAGAAATGTGTAAAAGCCCAAGTATGTCTGAACTGAGTTTTCCTGTAAAAACAACCCTGGCATTTAGGACCTATGTTCAGATTCTGTGGCTTAAACCCATATTTAATTACTAGTGCTACCCATTGGTTTGCTGTGTTAAGCCCAATCAAAAGATCTGGTTGAGTTGCATCTCCAAGGGGAGCATTTGTATAAGGTTGCAGGCATGAGGTCTGAGATTCTAAACTCTGCTTCTCCCCTCAACTGGTGGGAGCATCTCTAACTTAGCATGTGAGAGCTAAGTATTGAAAGTGGCCAGTTCCACACTGTTTGTGGAGCTGTGCAGGCTGAACTGGTGGCTTTAATGACACTCCTTTCTTTCCACGTGGTTATAAGTGTCTACAACCAGGTGTGTGGTCCGTGAGCTGGCACCTTTCCACAGAACTGCTCCATACTGCTGCACAGTATGAAGATGGGCTGGCATGTAGCCTGGGTAGTAGCAAAAAGGAACTACCGGTGTCACATCCAAAGCCAGAGTTACCAGAGTGTATCATATGGTAGAAAGCCATCAAGGGAACTCTGTATACTGCAACCCATATCTTCTGTTCTGGTAGCTCAAAAATCATTACATAAACAAATAAATCCTTCAGACTGCAGCTATGGTGTCTGAAAATGTTGTTTTCTTTGATGAGGAAAAGGTCTTGTAACTGTTTAAACGGGAGTTCTTTGCTAAGCCCTAAATGTCTCACTGAAGCTGAAAAAGGTGTACTTCAATCAAGTTGGAGGGGGGAAAATGCCATCTTCTAAAACTGGTGAACAATGAAGATAAATACAGAGATTCAAACTTGTATCTACAGACGAACGTTTTTGGGTAAAGATTTTATGCCTTCCTAGCTGGGACGTTACCAATGTCTGAGGAGGGTCTTTGTTACCCGGCTGATCTCATCTACATCCTAGCTGAGACACAGGTGATGCAATTAGTTGCCATGTCTGCTTCCATTCCCAGAAGATTCTCAAAGCAAAAGTCAAATAAATGTATGTTAAAACTGCTTTCATATTGTCTTTAAATTAATTTGCTTGATGTTTTATTCACACTGCACTTTCTGCACATAAAAGAAATTTCACATCTTAGGAAATGCTTAATCAACTATTTATAACTTGGATATATTTATATAGACTGTGCCACTTGGACCAGAGCCATCCCTAAGTATATGATATATAAGAGTGTGGTATGTAATGAGAGCTGCCCTCTGCAAGGAAAAGAACGGAAGTCAAGGTGGGACATATGGCAATAATGTTAAACAACTACATCTAGATTAAAATTGATAGAGGAAGATTAGGACATTTTTAAATTTCAAACTTCCTTAAATAACGTTCAAAATTTCCTTTTAAAATTAACCATAGTTTAGTGAAATGTCTTCGGCTTATCTTACTGCTATCCTATTTGAATTGTATCCTATTTGGATTGTACTTAAACAAATGAGATTGATAAAGTGTTCAAAAATGTTTTGTGAACAGCTAATATGAGTTTTGAATCTGTCCAGGCTAGTGCCTGAATAACCAAGACAACACATTGGGCCCAAAACTATGAAATCTTAGGTTGATCAGATTCAGTTTTTCTCTAAGCACACGTGACTCAGTGGGGAATAAATTAGTGAAGTTATGCTTAATTACAAGTGTTCAGCATCTGTCTCAAGGTTTCTACATTGTTTAAAAAGTATTGAATAGATATCACTCATTGGTCATTGGACTAGATGTGGAAAGAATAACCAGGCAAATTCATAATTCAGCATTTACATGTTAATTATGTTAATCCTGAAGTGACTCATTTTATATAGCTTCGTGTTGCTTGATTTCTTTCCTCACAAGAATACTTAAAAGCACTCAGAGGAATCGTGAGACAAGCATGAAACAACAGCTATACCTGCTTAGAATTATTCACGATTATTCATTCTGTTGTACTCCAACAAAATACTTGTAATGATTTGTTGGGACTGTAGAGCTGGAGAATCTTTGACTCCAAAGAACCTTGGGCAAAACACTCCCACACCAATGCTCAGTACAGAATGCAGAGGCATAACTGTGGCCATTTAAAGCTTGTATGTTTCCACAATAAAGCTACACAAAGCTCCCAAATGTTGGAAGACTGAAGAAGTTCACAAGAAAGAGTGCAGTAGCCTTTCACCTGCCACAGTTTTTTGAACTGCAGGAATGTTCATGGGAGGAATACTTTCAATGTTTAGAAATACTTGGATAACATGACCACACAAGCCCAATTCCAGCTGTGGAATCTTCGGGTTAGGAAAACCTGTGAAAGGAAGGATGTCTGCCCATGGTGGTTCTGAAAACGCTGCCTAAGAACCAGCCATGACAAGTCATGTAGTAATTACCTGTAGCTAACTTACTCAGCTTCTTAAGATGGTTCATTCTTGATAAAAGAAGGAATTATCTCTACAGAATTATGTGGCTATGTAAATGAAGTTTAAGATTAAGTCCTAGTACAGTCCTTTGTTTATAACTTAGATCAGTTGAAGAGCTATACCTTACATAGGGGATAAATTGTATTTTAGGGCAAAATTTTGCACAACAATAGCCCAGAGAAAACACGATGTGCTGAGTTTTCCATGGCACACTTTTTGATAATCCTGCGTACAACTCGGGGAAGTCCAACTGTTTCATCTTCAACAGTTTCAGTAGACTGGACACCAGCGTAAAGATGATTGAGTGCTATGCTTCACAATAATTCAAGGAAACTTTTCCTACCAAGCCACAGATTTTGCTTACAGTGAGTGACAATTTGTATAATCTACATCTTCTTGGCATTCCTCATCTCTGAAATGGCAACAGAACTTTTATATTTCTCATGAGAAGATAAAGATAAAAGCTATTAACTGAAGCTAAAATCAAATAATTTTGAGTGGCAGGATTGCTTTGAAGATATTGCTAACAGTAAGAGAAAAACCCAAAGAAATGCATGAAATTTAATACTATTCATTTTAAAAGAAGCAGCAAGTGTAGTTTGAAAATATTTCCAAAACTAGACATTTGTGACAGTAACAATTAGTGTAGTTTGAGAAAAATAAGTATTTTCTTTGTGTATTGACTATTTATTTTTTTCTACTTACCAAAACAAAATATGAAATGGCAAGTATTAATCTGTTCTTTTTTGCAGTGTGCTTTTGTAATTAGTGTTGAATTTCTTTTTTGGTATTTCTGTCCTAGTTTGGTACAATGCAGACCATTCTCTTTTTTCTTTCCCTTTCTTTTTTTTCTTTTTTTTTCCCATTCCAGTCACAGCCTTTCAAATACTTCCAAACACAATGTACTCTGTTTTCTGAATCCAGTTCTTTAAAAAATACTTGTTTGTGAATCTGAAAAGGAGGTATCTTCCCTGATGTTATGCAGATCAGGCTAATTCATTGCTTGCTAATAAGAATATTGCTATATTGAATTTCAGGCAACGATTCACTTTGCGTGCAGTTCCTGTTCATCAAAATTTTCTGTAGTGAATCTTTTGCTTCTTCTTTAGGCTGCAGTGGCCAAAAGTAATAGGAGCCATTCCTCCATTGTATTTACCACTACCAGAGTTCTACTTTCTGGTTTTGTACAGGTTTGTGGCTTTTGAGTTGTAATTAAGTGTCTTGGCTATTTTACCCATGTAATACTTTTCCGTTACCTACTTTGACTCCTGTGGTAGGCATAATAAATTGTAGATCAGCAGTGAAACATTCTCAGCATTCTGGTGGTGCCGTATGTACCGTGTTGGCTCTATGAGTAAAGGTGTGGGTCTTGGGCCAAGATGGGATAGTAAAACCTGTGTGTAGCTGTGCCGCATCTTAGCATGGGTATATTCTCCAATTTAAACTGTTAGTTACACCTGCTTATAAGAAAACATTATTTCCACAAGATTTCTTCTTCTACACATGCAAAATACATTTTATCGGTACACTTATGCTTTTGAAAGAGCCTAAAGATGTTTTCCTCCAGAATGTTTAGAGAAGATAATTAGCTGAGAAATATTGGCAATGAAAGGAAAACCATAGTACGTAGTGACAGGAAAATACTGAATTTTTATACTCATTAACTCTGATTACTAAACATTATATCTTTACGAGGTACTGTGCTGAGCAACATAAAGCTGTAGCCATAAAAACACTTTATTAATTACACGTGGGAATGGATAATAAGCTCTTCAATCCAGGTGTACTCCTAGTACAGATATCATACACTGGACTGTACCAGAAGAACTGGAAAAGTGATAGCATTTAAGAAATATTGCATTTATTTTTTGTTGTGCATTTCTTGTTATGACATGGCATAGGTAATATTATCTCAATGTATTCTTCAAGGTTTTCTGTTGGAAATGGATTTTGGAGACAAATAGCATGTTTCTCTAGTCTGTGAATGATAATAATAATGAAAATATAAAATTAAGAAAAACCACCACCACCAACAACAACAACAAAAAAAAACCCAAACCCAAGACACTGCAGTTTCCTACCTACTGCATATATAAAATCTGTTAACTGCATTTCACCAACAAACCTCAGAATGCTTAAGTCTGTAGAAATGTCATTTATGGTACTGTAATTCGTGGAAACAAGTAGTCAAGATCAGTGAAAAGTATTGATACTCCTCTGGGATAGTATAGCAATATTAAGTATATTTAAAATCAATGAAAGAGTTTAATTTCTTTAGAAAAAGGTTGGATCTTTAAGTACCTGTAGCAGCACTACAAATAATCGTTATGTAACAGGAAAAACTATATTCTAAATAATTCAAATAGAAGTAATAGAGAATTTTACATTATAGTCCATACTTCTCTCAAATACCAGTTACAATTGCATAGCTTTAAAACACAAGAGAGATGTCTTTAAAATAACACACATATAAGTATTAAACAAATCCAGTCATCTAATAAATGCTAAAAAAAATGGATTGGTTTTCTGTGGATTATTTCTTAGGGTGTTTATCCATTATAATTCAAGCTTCAAAAAAATTAAGGAAAGGATTATGGCATTTTTTTTTTCTTCCTTCCTCTGGTTGTTTGCTGTCTTCTGATGTTCCACAGCTAGAGATCACAATCCTGCCGGGTGTCAGAGTGTAAACCCTACTGCTTCATAAATTATTGACTACCACTTAACAGTCAAATGGGAGCAGGAAACAAAATGGATTGCATGCTTTGAACCTATTGGTTGGAAAAACACTACTAGTCTTCTACCTAGGAACTTCAGTCATTATCTTTCTGTGTCTTCTAAGATCAATTCCATGTTGAAGCAAACGGAGCATGTATTTTAATTAGGGGTGCAAAGTTGGGCTGCTTCAGTGCAAACCTGAATGTTTAAAAATTTGATTTTGGATCCCCTTTCTAATAGTTTTCTGTCTCAACGTGCAGAAAGATTGACAATCTTTGGATAATACAGGTAACCTTATAATAGATATGTTGGAAGTAATAACATGATGACTCATGTGAAGGTTGTCATGTGGGATGGGTAATGGTTCAGCTCTAAATTAGCAATGGACCACTGTGTTCTTGAAGCTGAAGCAAAATAATCAGATGATGCTGACGTCATAAGCCTGCATGGTTGGAACAAAATGCTAATGGTCACATTTTTAGGGGGTTTTAGGAGGCCAGTTGAGGTGGATGCTCCTTTTTATTTACTGACCATCACTACTCGTGAGGGTAGACATCAGTGCGTTGAGTGAGAATTTTCAAAAGACTCTTTCTTTTAAATGTGGGAAAATAAATCCTATTCAAATTCTTGGCTATGTAACTGTATAAGCTATTTTATTTAGAACCAGAAGCAGGCACATATGTGCCCCACTTTAATGAGATTTGCAAGCTGGATCTGTGATGATATTCCATTTCATCCTTTCATGCTAATTCCTTGATCAAATTGGATAAAATAGATTTAAATCAGATTACTTGCTTGCATAACTCCAGTGAAGTTATTTAAACTATAAATGGAATTTAGACCTTCATAGTTGCTAGCACCAAGTATTAATTTACATACACATAAATGAAAATTGCAGTCAAAAAACCCCCCTAATCTAGTGCAATGAAAATCAGAAGAGGATAAAGTTAAGAGAGTTACTTTCTTCTCTTTGTCTCCTCACCATGGTGAACTATTTGTCGTATAGTAGTACTAAATCTCTACCTGAGAACTATTTGGCCTTTCTTTAAGGTACTTTGTTGGGCTTTCCAACCTCATTCTTAATGCTTCTATGTAGGTTGTGTAGATTTCTGATTACAATTAGGAGTAAGTGGAAGAACACCTATCCCTTAGCTTTTGGCTTCTGTCTCTCTTGTGTGCAGTTTTCTTCACTGAAGAGCTATACTGGTTTATTTCATCCTCTAATTGGATGTAGAATTTGAGTAGTGACTAAGTCACAGATACGTAAACTGAGATGCAGAGGAAAGTGACTGTGAAAAATTAAGTTCTAGGACAATTTGGGGAAGAGAAATCTCAGGCCAGAGTGTGAAAGACTTCTTTATTCCTGCT
>NW_010416334.1:48678-49433 GCF_000710305.1 Buceros rhinoceros silvestris | reverse complement strand
TCCTGCTGTAGTATTTGATATATGTGTTACTTTCTATACTTTACGAAATGTGGTGAAAAGCACAAGTATATACTGTTAAGTCAATCTGCTTGCCATTAGTATTTCTTTGCATTTTATCTCCTCTTGCTCAATTTTGTGATTTTTCTCTGCCTCCTGCAGTTACTAGCACCACGTTGAGTGATTTAGATTACGGGTACTACTTATTTCTGGAGTGAGTTCCAAGTACACCTAATACACAGTTCTGGGAAAGCTTACTATGCTTCAGCACAAATGAATAATTCGATTTTCAGAATGTGGAAGTGGTTATATTGTCTTTCCATGCATTGTCTCTATTTAAACATGGATGATATATTTCTATTGAAGCAATAGAGCAAATAAAACACCTTGCACAGACTTATGGAGAGACTTCTGCTATGACTAAATACTGTGAAACTAAAGCAACGTAAATACTAAAAAATCACATGAATCATAGCAATCTGTTCAGTGTTTGCATGTATAACCGCCCTTCCAGACACTTCCATAGTAATGGCTGCAGAGATTGCAGTGAAGAGATTCCTGGCCTTAAGATTCACTGAAGACAGTTTTATAGATATTGGTTTGAAAAGATATAAAGAAGCTTTCAAGAAGTCAAGTGAGAGCTTCTTAGACAATGACCTTCCACAGTAATCCGTTAACGCAGACTCTTGTTACCAGTTCTGTCGATTTACGTGGGGATTGGAATGGATGGGCCGTTTCTGCTTATGGGGATTTTATGT
>NW_010416334.1:28426-48534 GCF_000710305.1 Buceros rhinoceros silvestris | reverse complement strand
TGATGGGTATTTTATGTTAATGGATCTCTCAGTTAAAATACACGGCCCATGAAGCCCAAGCAAATTTTTCTACTATCATAAACGAGATTTTTATAAAACCCAAACTGGATTTTGCTTATTTATATTTTGTTGCATTACCTAACTTTCTAGATTTATTGATGAGATTGTCTAGCTAATAAGGGAGACTGATAATCAGTTACCTAAATAAACTTTGACCTTGATTTTGAGGCCTGTGAGGTGTTCAGCCATTTCCAGGGAAGCAGGGCTTCATCACACCTAGTAGTTACATGGCAGACAAATGTAACTCCAACTTTTTCCTCCTTCTTGCCTCAGCTTTTTATTGCTAAGTCTGATTTCATAGGGTACGGACAGCTCAATCAGCATGGAGGTGGTATGTTAAGAAAACATCATTTAAATATAGTACAGTGAAATGCCAAATTTTTATGTAGGCAAGATTTTGTTTGGAAAGAAAGAAACATGGGAAAACAGAAAGGGAAAAGGGAGGAAATGGTCAGGTTGTTTGTGGACAGGGCTGATCAGTGTATATATGTATGTATGAATGTATGTGTGTATGTACTTAATCATATATATTTTCCTCACCATAGACCTCTATCCTCCTCAGCAAGAGAGAGGTGCAGGAGGAGGCTACTGATGTTGTTCGTATTCATGGGAGTGCTCTGTATGTGTCCAGCTTGTGCTGAATTTTGTGGCCAGCAAAGTATGCATGTGTACATGAGGTGTATACAGGTAATTGTGTGCATGTGTGTCCTGGGTTCAACATGGTGGAACCGGATGCTCTTCTGTTGTCTGGCTTTCTTCTTCCCAGAGAGGTGTGGTTTTCCCGAGATTCTGGGAAGGAGGACACACCTCTTTGAATGAAGTCATAAAAAGGGGCGTGTTGAGAAGATTCGGGGACATCTTGTTTTCCCCTCTGCTCTATCTACTGTCCTCTCTATCTTGTCCGTCCTGCGGTTTTCTCAAATATGCCGTGCAGGACTCTTGAATCTTACACCCCGGGGCTGGAAACCTTTATCGAGGAGAGAAAGCCACGTCTGTGACCTGCTATTTTCCTGAAGCAGTAAAAGACTCCTTCTGCAAACGTGGGTAGAACCCTCTCCGTTTCTGCCGATTCCCAGCGGGCGTGGTGTGTGAACTATTTTGCCGTGACGGATTGACCCAGTGATACCCCCTATCTCTGCAGCGGATGAAGTCGGCATCAACGCGCGGGGGAATTTGAAGATATTCCCTTAAGACGCGACTAGGCCAGCCTGCGGTGCAGATGTGTGTGTGGGGGAGTCTGGGAAGACCCATCCTTGGCAGAGGAGAGTTCTCTGCAGCCACTCCAGAGGAAAGAGGGACTATGTTTTATTTGCATGAAAGGTTTGCTTCAGGAGAAAGTTCCACATCGAGAACTTGTTCGTCAGGTGAACGGACTGGACTTTTCCTTCCCCCTCCCTCACCACTGGCGTGGCAAACCATTGTTGGGGGGGAAGTTTGTTTGTAAGCGGGGATCGTTTCGATCGGGAGATTTTATGTGTAACCGTACACTTTTATCTATTCTCCCTTTATCTCTTTCTCTCCCTTTTCCAGTCCGGTTTAACTTCAAAGATGATTTTACTTTGGGGGCGTTTTACTATTAAACTTTTCTGTTTCTATCTCTCATATATGTAGTCTGTGTGTTATCATTTCCTTTGCCCGACTAAAGCCTTAATGAGCTCGTTAACGTGCTGATAAGCCATTAACAAGCATCAAAATTTTTTGTGTGTGGTTTGGCTGGTTTTGCTTTTCCAGCTGACACACTATTTTGTCGCATTCCTTTTGGTGGGAAACAGATCCCCTTTTTCAACCTGCGACAATGTGTCTGCTCGTAAATGTATGCTCAGCCTTGCTGCTAGTTGGACCTGTGGGCATGGAGGTGTGGAAAGATTGCCACTGTTAGGCTTCCGGATTTGACCTCCATCTGCTAATATCTTCCGGTGTCATTGAAGACTACAGTTCAGACAAAACTGAAAAGCAAACAATATTTCCCTTTGCCAAATAGCATATTTCTGTATTTGAAGGATACAAGTGTAAGCTAAATGCAATGGTAAGAAAGAACCTGGTGAAGGTCTTTACTCAAAGAAGTCTCTGTTTTTTCCATTTGGGACACATTATACGTCAGGTTTTATAGATAAGAACTTTATCAGAAGTATTTATACTGTGGAAAAGTTTCGTAATTGTGTGGGTCATTGTGATTTAGCTCCTGTAGCTTGTTTTACTTAATTTTAATAATATCTAATGTTAGCAACAGACAGTAACCTCTCCCAGTGTTTAACCGATACCAGTAATTCCACTACAGCCAGGAAGGAAATGTTTTGCTCTTTGCCATATATTACAAAGCCCTCGGATTGCTGTTACACATGCAACGCTCAGTGACTCAGCACCAGGTTCTGAGCAGCTGTTTCTGAAGAGCAAATCTATATTTAATGCTTTCTTTTTCAAACCTTTTTTTATGTGCCCTTCATGATTACATTAAGTTGTGGTTTAACCCCCGGGAGCTCCGCACAGTCACTTGCTCACCCTGCCCTGCAGTGGGATGAGGGAGTGTATCTGAAAGGTAACAGTGTGAAAACTTCTGGGTTGAGGTAAAGGCAGTTTTACAGGTAAAGCAAAAGTCTCATGTGCAATTGAAGTGAGGAATTCATTCACCACTTTGCACTGGCAACCAGGTGTTCAGCCACTTCCAGGGAAGCAGGGCTCCATCATGCTTAGTATTTACATGGGAGACAAATGCTGTAACTTCAACTCTTTCCTCCTTCTTGCCTCAGCTTTTTATTGCTAAGTCCAATGTCACAGGGTATGGAATATATCCCTTTGGTCAATTAGAGTCAACTGTCCCAGCTGTGTCCCCTTCCAGCTTCTCATGCAACCCCAGCCCACTCACGGGTGGGATGGAATAGAAGCAGAAAAGGCCATGGCTCTGTGTAAACTCTGCTCAGCAGTAACGTAGCCCCGTACCAGCTACTGTGAAGAAAACTAACTCTATTCAAGTCAAACCTAGCACATCGCTCTATCTCTTTTTTTTTTTTTCCAGGTTTACACTGAGACCAAGGTTTTGTTTTAAGACTAGTGACTCTGATAACAATCTAAGATCCACATACATTTTGGTTTTAGTTAAAAGTTATCATCAGGCAATTAACATTTTCTTAAGCTGAGAAGAATGTGTATTTGTTGGATTCAAAATGTCCAAGTAAGGTTTCATATTCAATTTTATTGAGTTTTTGAAAGCTGTACTCAAATAACCATTAAAAAAAACCCATGAAATATCTTTAACATTTTCTCTGGGAGGAAGTATGGGTAGGAAGCCATATCACATTCAGCTTGCTGTCAGGGCTGCCCTACATTCTTCATCTGAAATTTATCACAACAGCCTACTCATGCAAATATGTGTTTAGAGAATCATGCATGAACAAACCTTTTTACAGACTGGTCACATTATCTAGTGAAGGATCTTGTAAATCAGTAAAGTTAACAGACATAAAATAAATTATCAGTCTTTTATGTATCTGCAGGTGCTAATAAAATCAGATGTTTTCCCCAATTACTGTAAAGTATCTGTTGTTTCAAATGTTTAAAAAGGGAAAATAAAACAAACAAATCTATCTTCTCAGCTATTTCTAAAAAGAAGCCCTTGCTAGTGCTGAAATACAAGCAGAATCCTTGTAAAAATACTCTAATTTTGAGCATGTTTGACAGTAAAACCTTTAAAAAGTGAAATCTACTATCTAAAAGGCGAGAAAGCACACAAAAATGTCATTTTTTCTGCCAATAGATAGGAGCAGTAATCTTCTTCACTGAAGCAGAACTTGATAGGAAAAAATTGAGGAAGAAGGCAGAATTGTATTATACCTGGGTCTGTTTTTATCAGATCAGGTCATGTGCAACACAACACATTGAAAAACTCGGTGGTTCTTTGCCAGGACAGGGAAAAGAACAAAAGGAAAAGATGAGGATTTTATTCTTTTATTTTATTCAGAATTACAAAAATTCTAAAATGATTGAGCACAGACATAGCATAGTTCTAACTGAAAAGGTTTCCAATTTTAATTTAACTTGTATATAATTACAGTTATTACCGAGTACTATCTCCCTTTCTGAAAGTATTTACTGAAGGAAATATAAACATACAGGCAGGAAAACCTGAAGGTATAACCAGCTGCAGTTGGGGCTGGGTAGGTGTGATAAAATATTAAAGAGATAGTGCTGTGCATACTCGTTGAGTACAGATTGTGTGTGAAAACATCTGAATGTTTATTTTTCCTACAGTGCCCAAAACGGTCTTTTGTCAAATTCCAGAGTGGTTAGTACACACCCCACTTGTTTGTGTAATATAATTGTTTTTCAAATTGCATCATTTGTGTGGGATTTTTTCCTATCTCTCTTTAGTTTGCCCTTCAACCGCTGACAGATGTCTGGGTCAACCACTGTTTTGGCTGACTAATAAGGATCAGTCTGAATCTCTTCCCCACATGGGCTTGCCGCAAAGTTCAAGTGGTTTTGAACTAAACTATATAAATCACTCATTTTTCGGAATTAAAAAAAAAAAATCATTTAAATTTTTTTGAATAGAGAAACCTCAAAGAGAAGAAATAAATAAAAGAAATAGAAGTTTGTTTGCCTCTGTCCACCTTTACACAGTGTCCTTGCATCTAGTTCTTGTATCCAGCCTTCATTTTAGTAAAATCAGTTATTTGTTTCTGAGGCTTTCTCAGAGTTTTTTGTACTCTGCTGTGGTCCTTGTACATAGATTTTCTTTCCTCTCCTTCGTGGTAGGGCTGTCTGTACCATGCTGCTCGCCATCTTAATCAGTATGAGTTACAGGGTCTGGATGTGCACCATCTCTCCTGCTCACAGTACGTGGTGTTTTTTGTGGTCTTTGTACCCAGAACCTGTTCAGTTGCTTACCATTCATGACTAAATGCTGCTCCCTCCATAGCATTCGGATTCTCTAGTACTTCTAAGAAAATACAACAGAGTGGTGAACATTTTTTTAAAAAGGAAACACTGTTTGTAAAATATTAAGAAAGTGACCTTTAATTTTGAGATACTCTATTTTATTATGAGTTTATTTCTTCAGCCTCCTGTTTTATTTTGTCGGTGATCAATCTCAGCCTTCTACAGCCTGAACATTTCACTAATTGACACTATGAGTACAAATGTGAATGCTGAAAAGATGTACCTCAACTAATTTTTAAGGAACTTGCCCAGTACCTTCTCTTTAATTTTGTACTTCTCCTTTTTCCGCTGTCTATTCTTAAGTTCCTTCAGCCAACTCTCAACAGTATCCCCTGCACTAACCTCCAAGTTCACCCAACATTTTCTGTGCAGGTTTGTATCATTTGTTCCATTATTCATAATAGTTTACTAGTGTCCTGAATGTAAACTGGATTCCCTGTTGCCAGGCTGAGTATTATCTAATGAAAGACAGCAGCTTTGTTTCATTTGCTTTAGGTAATCTCATGATTATTCTACACATGCACACACCCCCGCACACCCAAGAACTCAGTTTTTCCTATGGAGCTGGAGTGTGGGAAGAGAGGGGTGGAAAAGTGCCACAAAGGAATATGAGTAATTAAACATCACAAAAGAGTATTTCCTTTAAAATTTTTTTTAGGGGGATAGGAAGAATGATACGGAGTTTCAGCAAAAGATCTAAGCAAATGGTTCCTCTGTTAAAATCAAGGAAAGACTAAAATTACTAGTTCAGTGCTTCATTCATTTTTCAGTGGATCATACACATTCCAATGTAGATTTGTGTCCTAACATTACGTGAATGATATCAGTGGGGATTTTTGGCTACAATTATATTTCTGCTGCTGTGCCTTTAATTATGACAAAGCACAAGTTATACTCTGCATAAATAACAAGTGACAGAATGTAATTTTGTAGATAGTCATATATACTTGCTTTATATAAAAGCATTCCCAAGATCCAATTAAATTATGTTAAATTATTCATTGCAATTATGCTTCATTTCAGGACCTACAATTATATGAGCTAATACTGATTAGGTTTCATTTATATAATTTACAAAAGAACTCAGTGGTTGTGATATAACCATGTAACCTCTCTACATGAGATTTCAGTGTGCTAAGAACAAATGCTGTTCCTCAGAGGTAGGAAACTGCTCAGCAGTGGCCACAGGTACTGACTGCTTATAATTGTGAACTGGGTAGGGAGTCCTGTGCTGTGACATGTAAGGTTTCGAGTTCTCTTTGTGTGATTTGAATAGCTCAACAGTCACAAGTTTGATGATTTTTTATGGTACAAGGAAAGTACTAATTTCTGTTTTCAAAACCATTCTTTGTCCAAAAGCCCGACATTTATCTTTGATAAGAGCTTCCTTCCTTGTGGTTTTTTTCCAAAAAGACAATGTAATAAAAGTAATTATTAACACCATCTGATGTTATCTATGGAGCAATACCCGGTTTTACCTAAGGAATATCAGTGACACAAGAACATGAGCCCTCTTGTATGAGGACAGATCAGTGCATTGCAAACACCAGGCTGTTTTAACTACATTCTACCAAATTTTAAATGTGAATAAAATAATAATTAACTGTACCACCTCTTGACACTGCATTCGAGAGCAATGATAATACAGTTGTGGATTGTGAGCAATATTTGCCTACAGTATCTTCAATCTTTTCAATGACAGCCAGAAATGCTACACTGCTAATGTTAATAATAATGTAACTCCTTTCCCATGAGCTCTTTCCTCGATAAAACCTCAGACATGAATCTCACTATTCTATTGCAGTTAAATTGCTGAAATTAATTATTAATGGGCTTGAAATGCATGTCAAAGTTGAGGGAATGAGAAAAGAGGTAAAATATGGGCTCTGGGGCAATTATCTGAACTACACGTGATATTTATACATGTGTTATAAATAATGGGGTGCAGTAAGGGAAGAGAATACAGAAAGGGGCTGCCATGGATTCCTGAGCATTGTTGTATCTTCTGTAATGATCTTTAGCACAGAGCTACGGCCATTGGGTGCAGCTGTAGGACAAACCACAGACTTAGTGTAAGTCTCTGTTGTTTGGTCTCTTGCTTTTATATTGGAGTCAAAAGAAAGATGATTATAGTTTCTGTACTATGTCAGCTGAGATTTATTAATTTGTTGATGTCTAGAGCTCTTCAGCTGCATTACTCAAAGCATGGGTCCATCCAAATTTGTGCAATAGTTTTGATGGGTCAACTTTTTACTGTCATGCCCCGTGCTCTGCAGCTGACATAAACCCAGTATAAACTCAGAATTTCGTGTTTAACCCTAGAATCACTGATAAGACTAGTGAATTAATGTTAAATGACATGAAATAAGTATCATTTACATGTTTACCCAGCATTCATGAGTCCTGATAAAATCAGCAGTGTTCAGGTTTGCCAAACTTAACCTGAGTGTTCCTGTAGTTTAGGACATCCACCAGAACAGCTGAAAT
Source organism: Buceros rhinoceros silvestris (assembly GCF_000710305.1). NCBI lineage: Eukaryota > Metazoa > Chordata > Aves > Bucerotiformes > Bucerotidae > Buceros > Buceros rhinoceros. Next base: position 41,052 of record NW_010416334.1, on the reverse strand, counting down.
TGTAACTGAGACACCTTAAGTCTGTTCGAAAAATAAAATTAAAAAAAACCCCAAACCAAACAAACAAAAAAACCAACCAGCAGGAAAAATAAAAGGCAGGGCCAGAGAGGCTGGAATTAAGAGAAAGCTTTACTCCTACTGCAATGTCTGGGGAACAGGACTGAGGCCAAGGGAGATGGTACCATCTCCCATCTTGTAACGTTTCTAGCTCCCACAGGATGAAGCCCTAAGCAATATAGTCTGACTCTGCAACTGAGCTTGCTCTGGGCAAGGGTTTGGACTAGATCCTGGCTGGCCTGAAATGTCCTTAAGCTCAGTGTTTCAGGGCACTTTCAGTTCAGATGTACCCAAGCACTGCTAACTTAGTGGCCAGCAGAGATGAACACAGCCTTTCGTAAAGAGTTGGCTCAGCTCTTTGACTGCCAACTTCTGTAAACTATCTTTTGCAGAGCTGTTACATTCTTGTCCTGTTGGTTTTGAATATAGACGTTATGGACCATAAAACGCTATTTTTAAACTGTTTTGGTTGCTTCTCCCCAGCTGTTGTGCTGGTAGGAACCGTTAGCTGCTACTGTAAATTTCTGAAAACATGCTCTTTGTTGCTGTTTCCACTAGTTTCTAGTGCCTTTCTTAGTAACTTTTCTCAGATTTTTGAGTCCCTGCCCACTTTTATGTTTAATCAACAGTTAGTATTTGATACACTTGTGGTATGTCTTCTTATTTTTCATTTGGAATACCCTGAAATGATATCTACAGTTTTCATCACTTTTGCTTTGTGGATACACTTACTCTTTGAATTGTTTTTTCTCTATAACATCCTGTTGTGTGCTTTCAGTGACAACCAGTGAAAACAGAAGGGATCAGCTCCTTATAGCAACAGGTTATCTAGGAGAACTCATTGAATCAATGCACTGTTGGGAGACATTGGCTGCAACATATAAAAGGATTTTTCTCCCTGTCTTATCCCATATATATAAATATAAATTGTATCTATGTCTATCTATATATAGACACAGATAAACTTCTAGTGAAGTAATTTTGTAGGGTGAAGTTATTTGAGACTACCATAGTTCATGTAGATCTAAAGTCAGCTCTTTGGTGAGATAAAAATGTGTTATACACATCTGTTACAGGCACTGTATGGATACATGGATATATGCTTACTTATCAGATATGTGTGTGTGACAAGGATCAAAGCTGTCTTCTAATCAGAATCAAGCAGACTTTTTTTTTTTTTTAATATTCTTTTATTGGAAAACTATGTATCTGATGTGGCTATAAATGGCAGTGTTCTTTGGTCCTCCATGTTCCTTCAAAATTTCTTCTTGATATTGGGTATTTTTTTTTTGGTATTGCTCTACACATATGATCTTCAACAAAGTCAGAAAACAAAATTCTCTAGAAACAGCTACTTACTAGTTTCATGTTTTTCCTAACATGAAAAAGTGCTCAGGTAACACTGCTACCCTTGTGTTATTTCACTTATTATACTGCTAGCTAGTCTCAATCTGCTTTTGCGACAGAGTAATAAAATACCTCACCTACATTCAAGTTTTTTAACACCCTAAGGGGAGAGATAGTACATTGGGATTTTGTGACTGTTGTTCTAATAGTTATTTATTCCTATAGTATAAAATGATGCAGAATCTTTAAGGCAAGACAATGAAAAGAAACTGTTAAAGACTTGAGAATTTTGCTTTTTTAATAACTAAAACCACATGAAAAATATCATAAGAATATTCATAAGACACTGTGGGTAATATATTTAATTCTTTCTTCCACACATGAAAACTGAATAATAAACAATTTCTGTCTTGTGCAGGACAGTGAATCTGAAGTACTTTCTGAAAGCTTTGTGGATTTCAGACAGAATTCAAATCACAAAGCTGAATCAAGACCTGACTCCTCAGCTTCTACCCGGACTTGAAGGGCAAAGCAAGGTCTTCATTTTCCCCCACAAAACGAGTCTCAAGAATCGAGTCTGAATGTTCCTACAGACTAAATAGTTTGCCTTATATTATCCCTTTCTCTTCTTAACCTTGTTTTGTTCACTTCTGTATTTATAGCTCTTAGATAAGTTGATTCTGATATAGGGGAAAATAGGAATAAAATGTCATCTCTTTTCAGTGATAGTACTATCTGAGGAATTTTATTGATTTGTTAAATCTTACCTGAAAACATTTTTTGTTGGCTGTTAGGTGTGCATTTGATAGTAGGAATATATAGCATCTTTGCTAATGAAAGTATTGTGACAAAATCAGTATCTTCTCTTACACTCATAGTTTCTGCTGGTTTTGATTAAAAACAAAACAACAAACAAATAATTATTTGACAACTTCCATGCGATGAAAATAAATGTAACTGGAGTGCTTATGGGCTGGATTTCTCCCCATCTAGGGATGCTTTCTATGCTTGTTTGCAATTTAATATGGTCACGCTCTGGCTCACCTTCTGTCAGGCCCCCAGAATGACTCTGTGGTTCAGTGAGGTCAAGCCAGGGAAGCACAGCCACTACACTAAGTGTACTATCTACTCAATGAGCTTGGTAAAGGAATACTTTCAATACAGAGGATACACAGACCTTGTTCTCTTTTGAAATTTCCAAGAATTTCTACTCCTGTCTAAGCAAGTTTGAACCTTGCTGTAGTTCCAGAACTTTCTCTTAAACCACAGTATCTTAGTAACTCTTCAAAATCAAAAGTAAGAGATGGAGGTCAAAGAATAAAATATGCTTGCAGTAAAGTGAACGAGATTAAATGTTCCTCATGCATTGCCATACATTTCAAAATGTTAAGAAAATGCCATGACTGATTTCTTAAAATCCTTCCAATTAGATCATAAACTTAATATTGTTTTTTGGACAGATCCATAGGCCAATGAACAGCGGAGAGTTCTTAAAGTTTGGCAAAGAGTATTAAGATATTAGTGAAAATGTGTTATTTCAGAAAAACTAATAATTAAATTCATTTGGAAGAGCTATTACGTTTAACAGAGTCCTGATTGTAGCTGAAAATCATGTACAAAAAGGGCTTGCCTGACCCTGTGTCATTTGCTACTACGGCTGAAGAGATGAAGAAAGATACATACATACGGAAAAATTTGGCCAAAGTGAACAGTTTCTGTAAAGCTACAGGGGAAAATGAAAATAATTTTAAAAAATAATAAAAAAGGTGCATTTAATACAGTCTTTCTTTGTCCTTTTGCAGCAGTTTTGCTTTTGGCTCCAGTATTCCAAACTTTTGTATTCGATACAGATTTTCATTCCTCATGCCTCACATATCCTAGTCTTAATTCACTTTTAGCTAACCCCAAGAGTTGCTTGCCATAGAAATCTCTCATTATTCTAAGCATGTTCTGGTCCACGCACTTGGCTGGTTAGACAGTAAGTCTTGTGTGCTGGAGCAGCTCACATTACTCATCGCTTCTGCAGTTCATTTGAATGATGAAATCTCCCATGACTTAGCAAAAGTCACGGTTTATACTGCTCAGTTCCCGGTCTGTCCAAAAATAAAAATACTTCATTATGTCATAGGATTTTTCATCAAAAAGGCCACTTCTTATTTACAGAGGCTTCAGTAGTTACAGATACAGTTGCTAACCAGGAAACCAGGTAACAGAGAATGCTGTCTCCAAGAAGGACATTGAGGTGCTGGAGTGTATTCAGAGAAGGGCAACCAAGCTGGTGAAGGGTTTAGAGAACCTATCTTATGAGGAGCAGCTGAGGAAACTGGGATTGTTTAGTCTGGAGAAGAGGAGACTCAGGGGAGACCTCATCACCTTTTACAACTACTTGAAAGGAGATTGTAGAGAGGTGGAAGTTGGTCTTTTCTCCCATGTTACGAAAGACAGGATGAGAGGAAATGGCCTTAAGTTGCGTCAGGGGAAATTTAGGTTGGATATTAGGAAAAAATTCTGTCTCATTAACTCAGCTGAGGTCAGACAAACCAAATTAAGAGAACTACAGCAATATGGACCTGTCACTAGTTTTCAAAGGAAAATCAATACAAGCCCAAACCATGCTGGCAGTACTTTACCTGCTTAAACTGCTGTAATAGCTACTTTTAGTATTTTTCCAACATAAAATGATGGCAGGATAGGTGCAGAGTATTATTGGATAAGTCTGTCTCAGTACAAACAATCAGAAAGATTTTGCAAAATAAATATTCCGTTCTTCTGTCTGAAAGTTTGGGATAAAGTAGAACAGGATCAGCTATTAGGCCAACCAATCGTATTTTGTTGTATAAAATATGACTGCAATAAATGGCAAAATAGAAAGATTGATGGATGTCCATGTGTACTGAAGACACGCCATTTACAGAGTCTTCAGCAACGATGAAAGTACAGAATTTATTGCTATGTAGTATCTCATTTTTGTTTCATAAAATTTTTGCAGTGTTCATTGCTTGGTCATTGCAATAGAAGCAGATGAATGGTTACTTTGAAGGTATTTGGCAGTGTAAGAAATGTGTCATGAACTGCACTTTTCAAGAACAATTTAGAACTTTAAGTCAAAACCATAAAGACACAAGTATATATGTGACTGCTGGCAAAAGCTTGAGGAAAAATATTCTTGAGGTTTAGAAAGGTAATGGAACAAGATTTCAATATTTTCTCAATGTAGCAGTAAGCAACTGAGTAAATTTCCGCTTAAGTAAAAGACAGATTTTTGTGCCAAATATGAATTTCTTTTTCTTTATTTCTCTCCCCATCCTTTTGAAAATCACACCTATTTTATTGCTGGTTTTATCCTGCAAAGTATTTAATGTCTCTGATGCCACTTAACACCAGCAGCTTTGAAAGAGGGACATTCCCATACTCCTCTCATATGTGGCACCTTGGAGTACGAAAACCAGTGCTTCCTTTCTTTCTCAACATCTGTCAAAAGTAAAATGCTCCTTGAGGCGAGGGTGGTGTTTGTTCAGGTTGGAGTTGTGGTAGAGAGAACAAAATGCAGATCTAATTCCCGGTGTCCCGGCACTGCACGTCAGAAAGAACTTAAAGCTCAAATAAAACTTTTAAAGATAGAAGAAAGAGATAGCGAGGGTAAAGAAGAGCAACACATTCACAGAGAAGATATATTTGGTGATCTGGGAGCAGAAACAGATTTTAAGCTTGAGTTTAGTACACAAGTGACTAAACTAACATCTTAAGCTGTTCATGGCATAGACTTCATGAGTCCTTTCAGAAGGCCGTTGAGGTGCTGAAGTCTGTCCAGAGAAGGGCAACAAAGTTGGTGAAAGGTTGAGAGAACAAGTCGTCTAAGGAGCAGCTGAGGGAACTGGCATCATTTAGCCTGGAGAAAAGGAGGCTCAGGGAAGACCATATTGCTCTGTACAACTTCCGGAAAGGAGTTTGTAGTGAGGTGGGGGTCAGTTTCTTCTCCTGTGTAACAACTGACAGAACTAAAGGAAATGGCCTCAACTAGTACCAGGGTAGATTTAGGTTGGATAGTATGAAAAATTTCTTTATGGAGATCAAGCATTGGAACAGGCTGTCCAGGGCAGTGGTAGAGTCCCCATCGCTGGAAGTGTTTAAAAGCCATGTGGATGTGGTGCTGATAGGCACGGATTAGCGACCCTGGCAGTGCAGAGTGTACTGTTTGACTCAATGATCTTAAAGGTCTCTTACAACCAGATGATTCTGTGATTCATCCTCCATGAATAATTAAATGTCTCAAATTACCAGGGCTTAATAATTAGTGGAGCAGTCAGACTTGCCTGAGAGTTGTTCATTACCTGATTTTGTAACAGCATGTAGAGACAAACAACAGGCAAGATATAGATGTGTAGTCATTCTTACCAGTTTGTGCCACAATTTTTTTTACCACAAGATCCTATGCATTTTATGGCATGCACTGCCTGTAACTACCTGATCAAACTCTCAAAGCTTATCATCCTAGAAAGATAAATCTGCCAAAGTTGGACAGGCTTATTAAAAACATAGCAATTGTGCTTCTGTCACACTCAATCACAGAAGCAGAAGTGCATATGAACTGGATTTTGAGTGTTCAGACTCCAAGTTTCTGTGTACTACACCAAGTTTAGTGAGTGAAAATATTTAATTCTGTCAGAAAACAAAGGGAAAGTGAAGGTTATTTCCTTTCTTGTGCTCCAACCCCCCACCCCCATCCCTTCCATCCCACCCCGCTCCTCTAAAGACAACCTGATTTTGTCCACATTTCCAGTTTAGTTACATGAAATCTGAAAGGTGACTTTTGCTGAAATGTTCACAGTTTCACCAATGTTTTCTGTACTTTTAAGATACACTGTTGGGGGGAAGAAAAAATAACTTCAATGCGTTTCAAGACAACATAATTCTTCAAGACAAAATTTCAGGACTAAATAATTCTTCCATTCTTTCTATATTCATCCATAATTCATTCTGATTATATTAAATAAACTAGAAGGAGGAAGGATGAAGAGGGAAACAGTTTTATTGGTGAGTCTTCAAAATATAACTATTCATTGGATCTCTGAAATACAGGACAATGTTTTCCTGTGAAAAAATAATGGCAGACTAGCTTCCTAATTGGTTTTTGAAATTCCAGCCTTATTCTTTAGGCTAATGAAAAAGTGGTTGTATGTAAGTAGTGTTCTAAGGCCAAAAAAAGGGGAGGATAGTCTGCAGCATCTGGGTTCCCTTTGACCTTTTCTATTATGCTTAAAAAATAGCAATGAGAAAACTGAAAATAAATGTGCCTAAGAGACGAAATGCTATATATCCTTTCCTTGGTGCAATAAGAAATCCTTTATCCCTGGTACTTCACAAGAGTCCTTGTTGAGGTGATGGAAAGGAACTGATAAACCTAAATTTTCCCATTTAAAAATGATTCTGAAAAACACCTCTCAAAAAAAGATAACAGGTATTTGAGGACATTTTTATTTCTGAAGAATTCCTTTAATGGATAGATTCCTCCACGTTCTTGCGTTTCTTTCCTTTTGCATAAATAACTGCAGTTATGGAATACTACCAGTATTTACTTACTGGTAAGACAAATATTGTGGACTAAATAATAAGATTTAGGGAAGAATTTGGGTGTGGGGGATAGTTTTTCTAAGACCATAGTATTGCACTTGTGTTGCCATATTATAGTGTAATTAATTTACTGGTAACATTTGCAAACACTTAAATTTTGAAGTAGATACAGGGAAGCAAGGTAATAATACATTTTTTTTCTTTTATTGTGTCTCTTTAGTATTCTATGCACAAAATGCCAGAAGTAGAGACAAACATGAAGTATGTACTGAACTGCAAAGGGATCCGGCCAATTGTGGAGATCTTCCAACTAAATACGTGCAGTGAGCACAATCAATTTTCTAATTGTTGTCCCAGGCACTCTATAGGATGTTTTTTTGTTGCATTTCTGAGAGTTTGGGCTTTATTAGTTCTGGGTTTTGGGGCACAGTGTATGTACTCCCTACCACCAGACTGCAAAAGAAAACTGTTAACGTCAGTCCTGAAGGACTGTGAGCTAAACACTGCCAGTTTAGGCCAGAAGGGTCAGAATGAATACTCTGAAAGGAAAGAGGAAGATCCCCTTTGCTGCAGGAGTGCTGCTGAGATGAGAAAAATCATGAGATTCCTCAGCCACCAGTTCCAGTGGTGCTCCTGCAGGTAACAGGTTCCTCTCCCCAAAAGTGCAGTCATACCAATTAACTAAAACACACATCCATGCAGCATTCAGACACTGAAGACTGTTTTGCAGCTCACTGCTGTGCCATTTTGTACAACCTACAGGGTGCTCTGCAAAGCAGAAGCAGAAGCAGACTGCAGGGAGAGCCCGTTGTTTTACAGATCTGCATACTGGGAAGATGAAAAAGAGGAGATGGTGGCAAGGGGTGCATGATGGCGTGGGGATGAGGCTGCATAGGATGGCCACGGGGACAGTGCTGTGGGGAAACAGCCGGAAGACAGGGACTAGGGTGCAGGAGCACTGAAACATAGATTCTATGCTAACAGACACTTAAGCAGAAGGAGTCTGTTATAACTTACCCTCAAAAATCTACTGCAGTTTTGAAGACTAGCTGGAGAAGGGTATTACCTCACAATGTGCTGACCTGTGCTGCACCCTAGACACCTCACAAAGAGCTGAACAATGAATCAGGCAAGACAATATTTCAAAATGGTTAAACAGATTTCATAGTGTTTAGCTGGGCAGTCACATAATCTTCACATGACAACCCCTGTACCTAAATCTGTATTGGTAATCAGAATAAATAAACATGAAAGCATTTTAAATGAAATTTTAGTAAGAAAGCCAAAGAGAAAGAATACGTTATTGTCCAAGGTCTCTGGTTTGCAATTAAAGTGAAACAGACTCGGCTGCTAGAATACATCATACATGTTGTAGTTCCACTTATTGGACACTGAAAATTAGAGCAGGGTAAAGCACTCCCTTCAGCTCAGTTGGTTTTTTTTCTGAGTGGGATTTCTCCATTACTGAAAGGATCCAGTGAGTGTTTCAGTGTCCATAGAAAGACCTCATTAGTATTCTGGGCCTGTGAACATTGATGGCTGATGACAACAATCCCTTAGGGTAAGCTGTTTTATAGAGTTGTATAATATTATTGATGTTACTAGGGGAACAAGAAAGAAGCAGGTGGGTACGCCATCTGTCAGTGCCACCTAAATGATAATTTATAGAAAAAATTTAGGAACAGTTTTGTTCAGTAGAGAAACTGTAAATTCTGGGGAAAAAATGTTAATACCCAACAATTCCTTCTCTGTTATTTCCCTTTGTTTTATTTTGTTTGTAAATAAGAGCAGAGATAGAAGGTGTGTGATTCATGAACATGAAGGAAACAAGAGATGAAATGCATATAGACTCTTCATGTATTTTTTCAAGATGTAGGATCCACGGTGGTGTTGTTTCATTAATATTACTAACTGCTTAGAACAAACTTGAAGCAAGCAAAGGCTGGCTTCATACTGTGGAGAGGCTTGGCTACTGGATATACATACTGAATTTTTCCCATCTGTGCCGGCATTTTCTTGTGGAGGAAAGTGAGGAAGCATGATGGAGCAGAAGATGTGTGATCTAAGCAATCTTCAGTCTGGTATCTTGGAAAACAGGACTAAGGGGATCATAGAGAGCATAGCTACTGTTCATTCATCAAGACATACTGACACTATAACTTACATAGTTTGACCTCTTATTCCAAGTTTAAAGGCATTGAGTCAACTTTTTGAAATACATATATCAGCATTATGATGTCCACTATGCATGTTCCAGGTCTGGCTTCTCCTGTCCATACACCTTTTTAGAAAATCGGTAATAAATACTTTTGACTACTTTGTCCAAATCCTAGTGAAGCTTAAATTTAACAAAACGCGTGATTGCTCCATGTCTGTTTTCTTAAAAGTGGGGGCAAAAAAGCTTAAAAGAACTGGGAGTAGAATTCTAATGGTAGGTTGGTATTAGTAGAATAAAGAGGCAATATATTGCAGAATGGGGGAGTATAACTTTATTTCAATCATGAAAAGCGAACGAAAAAGCAAAAGCTTTCATTTTAGCGTGTTCTCTTTTCCTTTTGACATGTCATTTTGTATAGGCAGGTTGTGAAGACTTTAGAGTAATTTTTGTGTGTAATGACTACCTCCTTGAAGTCCAGTTTAGAGCTGTGAGCTGTTAATTGTAACAAATGCATATACCACTGAGAAAAAAGTAGTAAGGGTACAATTTGTATAGCTAGTCAACGCAGCAAGAATTCTGAAGCTCAGGTATTAGCCATAAATTTTTCATAAGACTGTTCATATAGAAAACACACGCACTGTATCATTTATGAAGAGATTACCAATTCATGATGTTTGGAATTCTACTGATGTTATTACAATACTTTTTGTTATTAATTGAGAATTCAGCTCCCCTTCTAGGAAGAGTGATGAATCTCCAGTTGTCTGTTACTGTTTATTGGCATTGCCTCCTGTTACCTTCCCTTTTCATCTATAATTCCTGCACTCCCCGGAATGAAGATGAAAGGCATGAGGCATAATCTCAAATAGAGGTTAGGGCAAGTGATAAAAGAAAACGTGAAAAAGATTGGCGGAGTTTCAGACCAACTTCTTTAATGAAGGTGTGGAGTTTTGCACTGTCAGAGTTCACCTTGGCAGGTTTTTCAGAGAGCAGGCAGAAATAACTGGGCTGCTATCCTTAGTCAAGACCTTTCCACTAGTGAAGGCACCTGCTGCTCAAGCAAGCTTGAAGGTACCTGTGCTGGTCTTTGACTGGCAAGTAAGTCAGGAAGCCATCTGACTTTCTTCAAACTGTTTAGGTCTTGGCATCTTAGCAGACTACCTACTGTGATTTACAACCAAAAAATGAAATATATAAACTAATTTTCCAAGTGGTGAGCTTTAAAAGGTTATGAGGAGACAATTCTTGTGTCTGAAATGATTATCCTTAATCATGTAATTGGCTGCTTTTTTTAAAAAAAAAAATCTAAATCAGATAAAATGTTTTGAAATAACATAGCAATGTTTGCATTATAAACACTTAATCTATAATTAACTGATGAACTAATTAGTAAGCTTTTTGGCCAAACATTGAACTATTTTCCCATTATAGTTTTAGAACTTAAAAGTTATCTTAGGATGCTCAATTGATACTTCACGTACCTAAACCTCCTGTCAGAGCTGCTTGCAAAACTCCCTGGAGACTGGGAAAAAGCAGCAGAAGGGGCTTGGTGGAGTAGTGTTTGGCATCTGGTACATAAATTGAGACTCTGTTATATTTTGGTACCAACTTTCTGTGCCAAATACTTCTTGAGCATTATGCTAAGGGAAGCAAGGCTTTCAAAACTAGTAATAGCACAGGTTTTTGCCTTACCATCTGAAGTTTGTGTCAAACATCCTTATCTGCTATATGTACTTTCAAGATGGAATGTGGTCTTCAAAAAACAACCAGAAGCCTGTTTTCCTTTAATCTCTGAACCACACAGTATGTATTTTCATTAAAAAATTACCAGTGCTTCCTACAGGAATATTCCTTCCAGCTACTCCTTTTCCACAAAATGGTGTTTCTAAATTGTGACCCATCCAAAAGAGCTGTATTGCTTATTTTCAACATCTGTTGGGAATATCTGTTCTTGTCATGCTAAAGAGTTCTGTGGTGTAAATGAGCAGGGACAATTAAGATGAAGATGAATGCTGGAAAGAAATATGCCATAGGGTGAACTTTCCTTCTTACTCTTAGATTTTTATTGGAGACCCAGAAAAGCATATTCTGAGCAGAGGATTTGCATTCAAAAAGTATTGTACATCTCTGGTATATTAATTATACTGTCAGAATATGCAATCACATATAGAATAAATTTATTTGAAGCTGTGAATAGATTCACACCATAGAAACTGTAAGTGGAAATGATACATGAAAGAAAATGTTTATGCGTTGCAGAAAGCAGTGCTGCAAAGCCCAGGACTCCAATCACACATGGAGTTACTACCTCACACAAAGTCAAGCATGGAGGAAAACGAGACCAGCCTTTCATTTTCATTTGTAGGACATACAATGAAAGGTGTTTCTATTTATCAGGAGAAAGAGCTGTGTAGAAAGCATGACTCATTTATGAGGAAAAGAATATACTAATTTGCCTGGTTTGAGGCAGTTATTAGCTGTGACTTTCTATCCTGAGGGAATTCTGTGGTGCATATCATGTAACTTCCATTTTGTAATGCAGACTCTACTGCCACTGCAGATTGAGCTGGTGATGCATCGCTTAGATAGAGAAAAAAGAAATAGAATTTAAGGCCTTGCCTTAAATTTATGAAAAAGCCACATATATGATGGAGAATCGATTCTGTGATCCTCCAGGAAGAGCCTGCACTGTACGGCAAAGGTTATGAGGCTCTTAAACTGTGTCCCAGGCCTGGTCTACAAATGCTTTTCTGGAAAATTTTGCTTCTCACTCATACTCAGTGTGCTTCCAGAACATTCAGATCAAGTCAGTAAATTTCCAGTAAGGAAACACAGGGTTAGAAAGCACGTGAGCCATGGACCCCTTGCATCTGATGCTAGTTGAACATATCGGGCAGTCCCGTAGGGCAGACTGGCACCAAAGGAGATGAAACATCTGGCAACCTTCAGACAGCTGCCCTGTAGGAGGCAAAACAATGTGACTGGTTTTATGCACCTGCACCCCAGGAACAACAGGAGATTTCTGTTTTTCTCCTCTTACTTGTCAGCTGCTGGTCTGGGCAGAGACTGGCCTTCAAATTCTAGAAACATTTAGTGGAAGCTCAGCATCTGAGGTAGTAGAATTAAACCCTCAGATAACCAGCAGTTGTTCATACTGTCCAGTTTTCTAGTCTGCTAGCAGTGAGACTGGATTTTGGGCAAAATCTAAATCCCACCATAGCAAGTGTTAGTGGTAATTATGTGGATTTTGACAAGATGTAGGGCAGTCTCAGCATTCTAATTTTACTGTTGTCATTACACAACAGTAAAATTAGACTGACTTAAATGTTCTGTAAATCACAAGGGATTTTTAGATACTTCACAAATTAAGAAAAAAAAAAGCAGCAGCAGCTAAGGTAACTGGCAAAGTTATTTGCTAATAATTACTCACTATGCTGTGCCCTTTAGCAGGTCGTTAATTGATGGTGACAATAAGATCCAGAGATAATTCCTG
>NW_010416334.1:25283-28324 GCF_000710305.1 Buceros rhinoceros silvestris | reverse complement strand
TCCTGCTGGTGTCAACAATGTATATCAACTTTAATTAAGCATGAATGTGCATGTTTTGATATAAATGCTATGAACTTTTTGCACTGTTAGTCTTTTTCTGATAAAGGCCATTAAAGAAATCTAATGGAAAATATTTTTATGTTTATTTAAATAGGTTGTGTGGATATTTGTAAGGATGTGTCTCAAAGGCACCCACAATACAGATAGCAGTATCTACCTGAAAATACAGATTTACTGCAATCAAAGCTGCCTGTCACTCTGATGGACCAAAGTAAATTATAAATTCAGATGTCAGATGGGAATAGGTTACTACAGAACTAAGGAATACTCTTTAAGGAAGATGAACCAAAATGTAGGCACACTCACTCATAGAACAGAAAATCTCTCACTCAAGGCTGTCCAAAACCAAGGGGTCACTTGCCCAAAAGTAGGCTAGGGTTCAGTCAAGGATGTCCTGAAAACAGAATTAATTCACCAAAGTGGGGGTGAAGGCTCATTTGATCCCTGGTAGTTTCCTTGGACAGCAGCCTGATCCAGCGGAAGAGATCTCAACTGCAAACCTCCTGCTCTGAGGAGGACAGTTCTGTTCTCTTGGCAGGGCTCCATTTATACCCTAGTCAAATCTCTCTCAGTTCTAGAGAACAGTAGTCATTCTAATTAGCTGGGGCAAACAAAAAGCAAAGGCAGGTTAAGGGGCTAGACTGAGGTGCCAAGTAATAGCTGTGAGACCATGAGGCATTGAGCTGATCTTTATCAGGTGTCTGGGCAAAGCCTGGTCTTTGTTGGGTCCCTGTCAGCATGGCTGCGCAGGTGCCACAGGGTACCTTGGAGGTGTGTGTATACTAGATATACTATATACATGCAATAATTATCTGAGAGCTGTTGGGCTAGTAACTGAAAAAACAGTTTGGATTTTAATGTGCCAGCAAGTATATTCTATTCTTTCATCTAACTTGTCATTATTGTCTGGAGTTTGTTCTTATTCCCAAACCTTTTACAGTTTTTTCTGTTGTTGTTTACTATTCTAATAAAACCTTCACCCTGTTACTTTATCATTTTGCACCTTCATCGCATTGCCTCACAACTGCAGCACATGATTTCTCCTTCCATGGAGTATAACAGGCACTCTGAAAATACGCATCTTAAATACGAACCTATTCATTAAATACTCAACCTATTGAAGATGCTGTTATATTCAGTAATATACAAATAAACAAATGTTTATTTATTTGTTGGGAAGATTCTTTTAACAAAGCAAACTAAGCCTTAGTTTACTTATTTGTTGTACAAGTAAAATAACTTCGTTCAACTCTGTTCTTGAAGTGGATATGCATAACATCAGTGTTACTGAACCCTAATTTTTAGAGTTGTCTGGATTGGTCAAAAATGCCGACTTTCTTTCACTGTAAATTTCCTATCCACTGCCAAGAGCCTGTAAATTGTACTTATAGATTAAGATAACATGGAAGCAAAAACATATAGAAAATGGACATCAAACAACAGAAGAGACAACCCCATATTTTTTCCCATTGAGTGGGGAAATTACACCAGGGAATTGCACTGAGAAAAGTCAACTGAACAAAAGCACAGTATAAGCTGAGTAAATACATTTATGCAGCTGTAGATATATTGATATTATATTGTATTGTATATTGTATATATTGATATTATATTATATTGTAATATACTGATATTATGTGATGATATATAGTATATATTATGTTATTAAGGTAATAGTTACATAATAGATATATTAACATTATTGTGCATATACTTGGTAACCTTCCAGCTCCTATAACTTGATGGTACCTTCTTCATCATATTTTTGTATGTACCTATAGGTAAGCATGAAATACAATAAACAAGAAATACTATAAACAATCATAATTCTGGTATACTGCACTTCAACATCATCTTGTCAGATAAGTATTAGTGGTTCTTGCTAGTGGTATTGTATCATAAGAACAGGACCTTAAATGGGACAGACTGCACTCAAAGATAAATACTTATCTTTCTTAACTTCTGTTACTGATACTATCTGTGCACCAAGAATTTTCATTTCAGTTCCTTGTGAAAAGCAAAAAAAAGACTGTGACCTGGCTGTTCTTGAATGAAGCAGCATATTAACACTAAAATAAGTTTCTTTATTTCTGACACTGCAGTATTAAAAAAAAAAAAAAATTTACAAATTCATTGCAGTTCCTTGTGAAAAGCAAAAAAAAGACTGTGACCTGGCTGTTCTTGAATGAAGCAGCATATTAACACTAAAATAAGTTTCTTTATTTCTGACACTGCAGTATTAAAAAAAAAAACATTTACAATTCATTGTTAATATTATTGTGTTTCCCTAGGTATTTTTAATAAAGCCTCGCAAATTGAGATATATCCTTCATCCCGCTCCTCCCTCACTACAAGCTCAGTACATGCATTTGTACTTCCATGCGTAGAAAAAGATGGATAATAGAGCTAAAAAAGTGGCCAAGTACTTTATCTGAAGATGCAAATATGTTAAGGAGGTATTTTCTCCCATAACTATTCTAATCACTCATGACATAAACTTATTCAGAGATACGGTGGACATTACGAGCTGTTTTTTACAAGCTTTTAAAGCCGTGAAGATGATGCTTTAAAATTCAATCCTGTCTGAACAAGGCCAAATCATTGGAGTAAGCACTTCGACACAAACAGAAAAAAGGAAAAAAGAAAAAAAAAAAAAGAATTTCCTGCAAGAACATAAAGGAAAATCAAAACAAGTACAAAATTACTTCCTAGGGGTCTACCTTTTCTATCTATGTATCTTCATCTCCAATTGTCTCTAAGACTGTCCAAGCTAATAAGAAATACAATTTTATTTCTCTGCATCAATTCTCCAGATCATCAACAGGAGAATTTTTTAGTTTTCTCTTCTGTCCAATCCATTCACAAGTAATATCTGTGCTGTGCACGTGGCTGATAACAGATGAGCCATGGAAAAGACTTGTACAGCATCGAACCACCTGTCTACTCAGTTGTAAGAAAGAAACTGGCAAGTAACATGTTGA
>NW_010416334.1:16806-25132 GCF_000710305.1 Buceros rhinoceros silvestris | reverse complement strand
TGAAAATTCAGAGACATGGTCTCCAAAAACCACTAAGGCTGAGGTTATTAAATGTTCTGAAAACAAAAACCACAGGTGTGAAAATGTCAGTAGAGTTTGAACATTGGAAAAGACACTGTAGCATGTCTTTTCCTAAGAATGTCCAGAGATACAAAAAGGTTTTTCCAGTACGAAACAATTGATTAAATACTCCTCTTTGCATTACCCTGCTGAAAATTGAACTGGGGGAATACAGTTAACATCATATTTAGAATGTATCAAGATTGGGCAAATTTTCTTATATTAATTATTGCAGCCCAAATTCCTCCCTGCCAAAATCTTTCTAAATTTAATGAAAGAGATGTTTCTAAGTGCTGTTATTTCCAGGTAAGGAAAATGAAAAGAAAAGGGCCAGCTCTCCAGATCCTTTTTGTTTTGCTAGGTCAAAGATGTCCCTTTCCTTCCTCCTTTAGATCAAGGGTCAGTATGAAAAACACAGGGGCCGAATTCTTTCTCCACAAGAGGAGGGAACAAAGTCTGACTTGGGTCCATGAGCTTGACCTACAGCAGTGAGAGATCTCTAGAACCTACTTCAGAGTGAAGCAGAGGAGAGCTGGAAAGTGCCTTCCTGTAGACACCTTTTCTATAGAGACCAAAGACAGAATGCCACAGAAATTTGTTCAGCAAGAGCAAGATTGCCCCATATCTGAAAAAAAAGCTTAAAAACAAGCTTTGGGAAAGATTGTAACCGACACAGAAAAGCTTCCCCATCGATTCTGAGCTGGAGTTCAACAGTCGCAATGTATATACTCGCTAAGACAGTTTAATTCCACTGTATTTTCAGCTCTTCCATCCAGTTTTCCCTGTCTTCAGATATTTTCGTGATTTGATGTCAGTGAATTAGCTGACATATGAGTCAAACTCCTGTACAGATAATAGGCAATCTGACACCCAGGGAAATGAAACACAGTATCTGATTCTATATCACAGTTACATTGCACAGGAGAATTGCGATTATCAAAATATTCTCTACAGGAGAAAAACTTGTTCTCGAAATTTCAGTAGCCTGGTTGGACTTGAAGGCTAGTAGTGACATGAGAAAATAGAACAAGTCACTTGCTTCCTCATTCTTTTGGAAATTGTACACCTTAAAGCATTAAGCTGCTTGATGAAAATCAGATTTCTTTCTATAGTCCTATACTCGCAATGGAAACGTGAAACAACAGCTGCTTTTCCTCAACTTGCCAATGTTTGTAACTCCAGGTGTTCTGCGGTTGGCTCCCATTCAGCTGCTGCAGGAACACCTATTCACCTGGCTGGTTAGCAGCACTGCGTCAAATAAAGGCAACTTATGGGCACTTTGGCAGTTAGCAGGACACCTGTTTGCCCACATCGTTTTTTTTCTTTTTTTTTCCTTTTTTTGTTTTTTTGTTTGTTTGTTTGTTTTCTTTTTCGGTTGAGGTGTTCCATCATGATAGATTTTTTAGTAAATGACTGTGGATCATTCCCCATTTTTCAGCATTTCCTTTGGAAATGTTTTTTTATCTACCATTTCCAGTTTTTTATTTGAATTTCTTTTTCTCTTCTACCATCCATTTTCTTGGTAGTTTGTAGGTGATCTTCTGTGTTGGTTTTTTTTTTCCCCTCTGTCTGATCTTTCAGGGAATTGTTTTTCTCTTTGGGAGACTGTACTGCTTTTGCTGTTTACTCTTTCATGACTAAGAAATGACACAGGGAACAGACTAAGAAAACTAGGAGAAAGTTTTAATGCAGTATGTTGTATTTTGGTGACAATTTATTTTCTAGCCTTCTCAGAACATCTCCAGAGAGTTAATTTATAATAGTGTCATGTTTGTCATGAGCTGTACCTAGGAAGTTACACAGAAATTAAATTTCTTACTTTAAGAAAATCAGAACATCATGCAGCTGCCTTTGCTGTTTAGAAGATTTTAAAAGCTGGTGTAATTTGGCAAGCTGCTTAGTCTACTTACTGCTGGGGTTTTTTTACTATTATTTAATAGTAAAATAGGGATCTGTCATTTTAACAGAATGCTTTTGGGAGATTATTTATCAGATTTGTTCAGTTTTACTAACAAAATTGTTATTTTCACCTTTCTCTCCTTCCCATATCTTCAGAAGCAAACACAGTAAGGCCAACCTGAAATTCCATAAGGAAATACATGAAAAAAGTTTACTTCTTTATATTTTGTCATCTACTTCTTCTGCTTACTTCTTCTTTGCTTCCTGAAAGACAGATCTAAATTTTTCTAATTGCACGGCTTTAATCCTCTGAGACAGCAAATAAACATTACTGGGATTATGTTTCCCTGGGTGTCATTGCCCATAAGTAATAATACTAATTTATCAAGCATGTTAGATTCATTAGTTTGGTGAGATTGGGCATGAAGGAAAGTCTCTATTGTCTCAAGCACTTCCTGAATTGGTTAGAAGTTTCCAGAGTCCATATGGTAAAGTCAGATGGTGCTGCTCATTTTGTCTGAGGGTAGGAGCTGTAATCTTGCAACTACTAGACATAATGAGATTCAGTCTAAGAAAGCCACTCAGTCCTTCTTCTGTGATACTGTAAGCTGAGTTCCCAGTGAAACAGAAAGTATGCGGATGAAAATTATGATTATACTTGCACCATTTAAGCACAGAAACTAGCTACAGCTAGGTCTCTGTTGTGGTCTGTCTTAGGAGAAAACCAGCTTGAATTGTGGAAGTTAACAAATAATTGGGAGTTTGTGAGGGTGAAGGTCCAAAATGAAATTTGGACCTCAGACAGAGAATAAGTGCAAGCAGTATGGACTGATCGTAAATTTTGATGACACCTGGAGTAAGCTAAAGCATCTATATTGGGTTTGTGTGGCAACAGTTTGGTAGCAGAGGGCTACTGGGGTGGCTTCTGTGAGAAGCTGCTAAAAGCTGCCCCTCTGCCCAGTACAGCCAATACCAACTGGCTCCAAGACAAACTGGCCACTGGCTAAGACTAAGCCCATCAGCAACCGTTGTAGAACCTCTATGACAATGTATTTAAGAAGGAGCAAAAAAAATCCTGTGCAACTGCAATTGAAGCTGGAGACAGGAGTGACAACATGTGAAAGAAACAACTCTGCAGACACCAAGGACAGTCAAGAAGGAAGAAGAGGAGGAGGTGCTGGAGCAGAGATTTCCCTGCAGCCCATGGTGAAGATTACAGTGAGGCAGGCTGTTTTCCTGCAGCCCATGGAGGTTCACAGCAGAGCACATATCTTCTTCCTCCTCCATGGAGGAGCCCACACCAGAACAGGCAGAATCGCCCAAAGGAGGATGTGACCCCATGGGAAGCCCACACTGGAGCAGACTCCTGACAGGACCTGTGGCCCTTTAGAGAGTGGAGTCCATTCTTGAGCAGATTTCATGGCAGGACTTGTGACCCCATCGAAGACACTTGCTGGTGCAGCCTGCTGCTGGAGGGCTATAACCTATGGAAAGAGCTCTCGCTGTAGCAATTCATGAAGAACTGTAGCCTGTGGGAAGGACTTGTGTTGGAGAAGTTCATAGAGGACTGTCTCACATTGGAGGGACCCTGCACTGGAGCAGGGGGAGTATGTGAAGAGTTCTTCCCCTGTGGAGGAAGGAGCAGCACAAACAGCATGCGATGAACTGACCACAACCCCCATTCCCAGTCTACCTCTGCCACTGGGGGTGGGGAGGAGTTAGAGAATAATGGGAGTAAAGTTGTTCCTAGGCGGACTGGAGGCATGTGGGGCAAGGTATTTTTAAGATCTGCCTTTATTTCTCACTAACCTATTCTGATTTGACTGGCAGTAAACTAAATTAATTTCCCTGAGTCAAGTGTGTTTTGCTTGTGACAGGAACTGGCGAGTGATTTCTCCTTATCTTTAGCTCGACACTCAAGCCTTTTGTTATATTTCTTTTGACCCCATGTCAACTTGAGGAGATGAAATAATAGAGCGGCTTGATGGGTACCTGGTATCCTGCCAGGGTCAACCCACCGTAACACTTTGGAGAGAAAATAGCTTGGAAGCTTTGAGGAATGCAGAATTCTCAAAAAATTACTTAGATTTAATAAATGACTTTGAAAATGCATATTGAAAAGCCTATCAGAATTAACGCCAAAAACCAAATTCTGGTTCTCTTGCAATATCTGTATGTTTATATTCCATTTCTGTTCACCCTTACATGTTCAAGATCAGGGTAAAATAAGGGAGAAAGACTCTGTCAGATTATGAAATGTGTGCTTGAATTACTTATTGCCTGGATGCAAACTTAACAAACATAGTTGTGCATTATCAAACAGATGTAGCCCTGACAATGCAGAACACAATTAAAACTGATCTCTGTTACTGAAAAAGATATTAAATCAGGGAGAGTTTACTACATTATGTAAAAAACCATGTACTCCGAAATTTATGTTACTGGAGAAAGGAGATTTTGTGGGGAAACAAACAAACAAAAAAATTTAAGACATATTAGGGCACTGACTGGAAAAAAAAATACATCACTTGTTGAAAGACTAAAAACATTTGGCTATTCTTTATTTATATATTTTCTCACTATGCTTTCTCTGTTCCATGCCACATTAAGCACATCAGTGTCTTTCTAAAGATAATGCACACACACTAAAGATAGCAGGATATCTGACAAATGTCCTTTTTTTGGGGAGAGACAAAGAAAATAAAAATTATAATTTTTCGAGAAAAAATTTTAAAGTATTTGCATTTTGCTTCAAAACAGTGTATTTAGTTTTCGCTACCTCTTCAGCATTTCAAGGATGTTGAAGCGAAGGAAACAAAGCTCTGTCAACATCTATAAAAGAGAAAATTCACTAAGAGAATATATGCTGTATCTAAAATTCCCTTATATGTCAGATGTTTGATTTCTCCTTTAGAGTTTTACATTGTTATATTGGAATGTCTATTGATTTGACCTAGTTTATATAAATTAAATCACAGAATCACAAAATCAATATTAGGGGTTGCCAGATGCATCTGGAGATCATCTAGTCCAACCCACCTGCTAAAGCAAATTCACCTAGAGCAGGTTGCAGAAGATCACATCCAGGTAGGATTTGAATATCTCCAAAGAAGGATCCTAAATGAGGCTGTTTTTTCATTGGTTTAAAAACACATATCAGAATAAAGTTTTTAATGTTTACATTTGAAACAAAGCAGTTTTCAAGTTATCATCAGTAGCAGGTCCCTGTAATGGGTAGACACTACAGAAATTTCTGCAACTTTCAGTAGTATTTGCAAATTTGAGATAAAAGAGTTAATCATGCAGAAATCAGTGGGGATAATGATGGTCTTTTACAGTGCAGCAGATCTGCTTTCTTTCCAACAGGTCAATAAGACTGCTCCTGGAGATTAATTTTCTGTATAAAACAAAATAAAATAAAATAAAATAAAATAAATTGTTTGAGGAATGGTTTTCAAAAGACAGAAAGTATCTTTTAATTTTTTATCTTAACATATTAGCTTATGCTTTATAAATCAGTCCACCTTCTACTCAATGGTAATCCTCTTTAATGTCAGTGGTATTCTATGGATTCATTTCAGGAGGAAGTTCAGGTTACAAAATTGTTAATAATAAAATAAAATAAAATAAAATAAATTGTTTGAGGAATGGTTTTCAAAAGACAGAAAGTATCTTTTAATTTTTTATCTTAACATATTAGCTTATGCTTTATAAATCAGTCCACCTTCTACTCAATGGTAATCCTCTTTAATGTCAGTGGTATTCTATGGATTCATTTCAGGAGGAAGTTCAGGTTACAAAATTGTTAATTTTTTTTTTTCAAAAGAAATGGTGCCTATAAAAATACAACAGAAACCAAAGTAAGAAAAAGTTGGTTAATTGGCTCCTGTAAACACTTGTTCAACAGTTTTTTATTTGGTCAGGTTGTAAACATTCATTAAAAATCAATTATAAGATTTCTGTAATTCCGAAAAGCACTCTTCAATTGCAGTGTTTATCTTCATTATGTAACACGCAGCTCAGCTTCCAACGGGTGCAATTTAATTTCAGAGAGATAATGAACATGCTCTGATACTTTTCCAGTTGTAATGAAGGTATATCCTCTATAATGGGAGTTTATAATTGCACAATTTAAAAAATGCCTTCCAGTTACTGTGCCTGTGTGATATTGTGCTTTTTATCTAAATGGCACATTGTGATCATTTGTCACCTAAGAAAGTGGGACCTGCCTTATCCCTGCTTTTTTTTTGGGGGGGGGGTTGTTTGTTTGTTTGTTTTTTTTCTTTCAGGGAAAGGTAATACTGTTTGAAATAAAGCTGCCTATTTTTCCAGGTTAATTGGAAACATACATCAAAGCAGGAATTATTTTAACTTTCTAAGAAACTGTATAATAATCAAATACATTTGTTTTGGTGTCTGTAAATCTTTTTAAAAACCTAGGCTGCACAACTGCTGCATAGAAGATGTGTTTTATAAGTGGAAATAGCAGTGCGAGAGAAAATTCTAGTACCTAGTATAAATATTACTAAAATCACTCTCTCAGTTTTAATACACAATAAATTTTATTTCTGGTATATCATGTGATAGACATCTGGAAAGCTAAATTACAGGGTAGGCCAGGGAGAGACCAATGTCCCCTAGTTTGCTAATATCAGCTAATATAAATTAGGTCTTTATCTTGTAAGATCAGAGATGTAATACAGTTCCTAGCAAAATTCCGTAAAGGATTTGATGTCTAAAATATATATTCTTCTAAAGTATGGCCTTAAAGGCTCGTTTCAATGAAGTGCTAGCTTAAGAATAGTTTTAGTAAGAAATACTCCATTTCAGTATGTTTGCCAAGAAAGTGCGGAATATCTGAGACTTGGTTTAGTGGTTGGTAATACTTTGAATATCTGCTAACATGTAAGAAGCAGCTGGGGAGAGTGAGTTTTCCCTGGAAATATCTCTGGACCTCTGAAATCATCAATGCACATCTCCCAGACACAGGACTTTGCATCCTGATCTCCCAGAAATTCCTTCCAAAGACCCCATGTGAAAAATGTAGAAGCATCAAAGGAAGACACTTGTGCAGAAGTAAGATTCGTAATTCAGCTTAAAGGGTTTGTTGGTAAGGCTAAGCAACACGGGTCAAAAACTTCACAGAGTAAGTGCCTATCTTTTTATCTGATGATGTAAGTATGGTATAAATCCATGGGCAGTTAAGTCTCAGTTTATGCTTTAAAAAAAGTAGGGAGGGGAATATGCGATGATTGACATCTACTTGTCATCTTTTTCAGAAGGATTCCTAAAACAAGTCTTTTGCTGTTTCCTGGTGATTGCCAATCTGACATTCTGCTAAAACCAGCAGGTGTCAGGTACTGGTCATCTCTACAGAAAGTGTTTTATCACTGGTCATAAAAATCTTGAAGCCTGTAACGTAAAATGAAATGTCTAACAAAACAGCTGTGTGATATAAAAATAATTGCTTTTTCGTGACACTCTGGTTTTTGTTACAGAAGAATTTCTTTCTACCATCTCTTTCACAGATGACTTTTCTACTTTCATTTCCATTTTGCCTCATTCCTGTAGTCCCAAATAAATATATCATGTCTGATGACTCTTTCTGAATTAAAAAGTACAAACAGTTCATTCATAAATACCATGATGGACCAGAAGAAGACTCATTATTCCACATTTAATTCAGTCCCAAATTACTTCACTATAGGTTCTTCTAAAAGATGTTATTTCATTTTTCAGTTCTAAAAAGATAACTTGAAATACGTAACTCTACAGTCTCAGATTTATGGAAGTATCTGTTCTGTGAACTATGCTGAAACACTCTGCACATCCTTAAGTGTTGTTCCGCATGGGGATGGATGTAAACACATGTATCTTCTGAATTTAGGATTTCAGGCTGATATTGTACATTTTACTTTTTATTGAAAAAAAACCAAAAACATTGTACCCTCAAGCCTACCATTATGTTCCCCGTAACTACTTATCAGGAGCCTAGACATTTTTTTATCCTCTTGGGTTTGGTTTGGTGGAGCTGATCGTTCTTTTCAGTTGTGTAAGAAGCTTACTGGTAGTCCCCCAGAAACGCACGTGTAACAGAGAGACTAAGATTTAAGTCCCTTCTTCATTGTCAGAACTTAGGGCATTCATCAACAACTTGTTGGCTCTTCTACAGATAATGATTTTTTTTCTAGTGTTGGGGCTTTTTGTCAGTAAAAGAATATGCACAGAGACAACCTCTTCCACAACAGTTAACTGACCACAACCCAAGCCAGTGAATATTTAATTATTTTCTGTAAACTAGTGTAATGGGTTAAAATGGCTAAGTCCCCCCCTCCCAGTTTCTCTTCCTCCTTAGCATGGGAAAGAG
>NW_010416334.1:14729-16707 GCF_000710305.1 Buceros rhinoceros silvestris | reverse complement strand
AAGAGTTTCTCTTGGTCTTTGTGGGGGAGGGACAACCCTCTTCTCAGGTTCTTGGCTTCTGTTTGAAGCTGAGACATGTCAATCAAATGCCTCTGTGAATAAGCCTATAAAAAGCTGGGATTCACGCGGCTTCCTCGGCATGTGCGCATTTGATTTTCCTCAGACAAACACACAGAGAGAGAGAGATTATATGTCAGACAGAGACTGCAGTTACGTCAACCAGGAAGTAAAAAGAATCTTTTGCATTGAAGGATTTTTGCACATTGCTGGCAGAAATGGAAGAGGGAGGCAAGCCCCACAACCTATACCGACATTTACCGCCTGTGAGGGATGAGAGGAAAGGGGTCCAAGAGCTGGAAGGCCTCACTGGAATGCGGAGACAGACTCAGACTGTCCCCTGGATGCCCAGTGATGTTAAGCTGTACAGCCAGACAAATGCAGCTTTGGAGCCGTTGCCCAAGCACATGCTGTTGCACATGCACACAACCCCCCTCCTCACCCACAGTGGAAAAGCAGACGTGCCGAGCTGTCTCCCAAGGGGCGAGAAAGAAAGTTTCCCCTGAAAGAGCTCACTTTTGAACTGAAATCTTTGAGGTTATGAAACTGCATCCCTTACTGCTCCCCTGACCTCCAGCAGTGACCGCATGGTATGGGCTTCATTTGTTAAAACCAGGATGTGGGGTGAATGGCAGAAATGTATATTTATATGTATATACAAAACCCCGTTGCCTGTTATCAGCCCGAACCTTTTCAATTCTTTTGTTTAGGTCTCAGGGAGTTTGCATTTCCCTGAGTATATATGAGTAGCAGGAACCTTTCGAATTCTTTTCAAACTGCAACAAGTAGAACAAATCAAATAAAACTTGAGAGGAAGAGAGAGATCTTGATCCTCTCCTTCCCTTTTCCCAGAAAATGCAAGAGAACACTGATCAGCAGTGGGGTAAATAAAGGAGTGGATCATCTTTTCACATATGTATATTTTAAGGTATTATAATGTCTATTTCAAAGGAGGTATTGAATTTATATTAATGTAACACTAGATGTGAGGAATGACCTCTCTGTTATTTAACCCCATAATCTCAAATGCTTACATCACTGTAGCTACTTTTACTGTAATGGAATTAAAATTATTTCATACCACTTGAACTTCCATCTCTGAAAATTCTGGTACCAGATGTGTTTGATTTGCAAAAAAATAAAATTTGAAAAGCTGAAGTTCATGCATATCTACTGCCAATTTTATGTACATTGCTGATCAGGATGCCTAAAAGAGAAAATCTAGAAGCTTAATCTGAAAGCCTTAAATGAAATGGCTGAAGGACTGAAGTTACTGTTTGAAATAATGGATTTTTATCATGTGATTCAACACATGGAATGACCCTGCTAGAGGGAAAGCTGGAGAATTTATTAGGTAGATATAACTGTATGTATCGAAAACATCTGAGAAACATATATTGGTATCTGTTGACATCTTTAGTTGTGTATGCAGACAGGAGATTGCACTGATAGCTGAGAGCATGTTGTTTTTACTTTAAAACAAAATAGAGAGAGTGAGCTCTCAGAGCAGCATGATTAAGGTGTTACACACTTTAAAGACTGAAGGCCTTCCTGTGAAACATGATGTTGGATAGCATTTTGTGATGGAGCAATGCATGAACCAGAAAGGAGTCATGAAAAGAAAGCAGAGTATTTGACAGGAGTCTATGTTTCTGAACAGTTAGTAGGCAAATTTAAGTATGAAATGTTGTAGGAGAATATTGTCCAGTATTCCTGTTAAAGTAGGAAATGTTGATCTTGCTTCTTTGCTGAAAGTGCATACTGGAGAGTGACTGCTAAGCAACGTAGTTTTGCAGAGTACCTGTGAAATTTCTGTTTCTCAAGATGGTAAGAAAGATACTTCCAATAGAGAGGTAGACAACACTTAGCACAACAGGCTTTTGAAGCAGATCAATTGTTGCCAGGCTGTGGACATTCTTTC
>NW_010416334.1:9848-14638 GCF_000710305.1 Buceros rhinoceros silvestris | reverse complement strand
CCTAACAAACACTACTGCTGCCCTGCCTGCTAATGAGGAAGCCCTGTGACCAGGAAACAAATTCATCAAATCCATCTGGTAATGCCTCTCTCACTCTTCTTCAGATGGAGAAAGGCTGCACTCACTGAACACTTGTACTGCAACCTTGCCATTGTATTTTGGTTTACTTCCACTACATTCACACGTACTGTGACATCACACACTAAAAAAAGCCCAAAATGGAGGTGTATGAGCAAATTCAAAGGCTGAACTACAGAGACTCTGTTGCTGCAAAATAATGAAATAACATTCATAAGATTCATCAGTCTTTTATTAAGTACATTATCATGTGAGGGATTTGTGACTTCAGGAAAATCATACTGATGTTTTGCAAACAGCTGAAATGTTAGGAAATAAGAGATTATGGAACTTACATGGAGAGTAATACACCCAATACATTGCCTGAGTTTTATCAAAGATCACATTTTTGGAAGAAGTTTAATTTTTATTTCTCAGCTTAACTAATTAGTTTTACATTGGCATTGGAACAGCCTTAATGAGAGTTATATTTCTTGCTTTGTCAACATGTTTACAAATTTTTAAAGAGTGATGACACAGAACAGAAAGAAGAGGCCAATAGTCTAATTTTGTGGCTATCTCATTTTTTTGTTTTAGGGAATGCATGAAAACCAAAAAATAAGACAGCAAAAGCAATAATGTTTCAAAAGGTTTTTTAAAACATTCATACACTTAGAATTGATAGCTCTGCCATGTTTTACAATTTCCCCTCCACCAAGTGATCTTTTGAAAGATTTGAAGTATCCAAAATAATCATGGCCTGTTCTCCCATGTACAAACAATATTAAGAAAGTCAAGACCCAGCTACAGTTTAAGCTGCAGAACAGGATCAAGTTAGGGAACACGTAAACAAACTGGAGAAACACAAGCCCATCAGAGTGGACAGACTGCACCCATAAGTGCTGAAGTAGCTGGTTGTTGTCATCACGAGGCCACTCTCAATATGTGTGAATATTCATGGAGACTGGGGGAGGTTACTCGAGATTGAAAGAGAACAAATTTTCAAGAAGGTCAAGAACTACCCGAGAAATTACAAGCCCATCAGCCTCATCTCAATTGTGGTGCAGGTAATGGAGCAAATAATCCTGAAAGCTACTACCAAGCACATTAAGGACAAGAAGGTGATTTGGAATAGTCAACATGAATTTATGAAGGTGAAACCATGCCTGATATCTCTCTATGATGAGGTACTGTCTTCATGGATGAGCAGAGAACAGTCATTGGTATTTACCACCTTTTTTTGAAAGCTTTCAAAGACAATTCACTCTCATATGTGACAGATAAGTGGGCATCAGGGTGGTCTGGAAACTGGCAGAAATAATGGGCTTAAATGGTTGTAATGAGTGGCATGAAGTCTAAGCAGGTCATTCTCCGGTGCTGCGTACCAGGGGTGGATTCTGGGTCCAATACTGTTTAACATCTTCGTTAACGATCTGGATAATTGGGCAGAGTGCACCCTCAGCAACTTATGACATAAAACTTGAAGGAGTTGATGCAACAGAGGTTTCTGGTTACATTTGGAAGGACCTCAAGAGACTGGAGAATCAGGCTGACAGGAGCCTCATAGAACTCAAGACAAGAAATACCAATTTCTGCCATAGGAGAGGAGAGGCTCTAGGGACCAGTATATGCTGGGGGCTGATTGATGGAAAATCAGCTCTGCAGAGAACGACCTGAGTGTCCTGGTGGACAGAAAGGCACCCTTGCAGTAGAGAAGATCAACAGCCCTTTGGGCTATACCAGGAGAAGTGTTACCAGCAGATCAAGGGAGGCAATCCTTCTCTACTCAGCTGTAGTGAGACATATCTGGAATACTGGGCCCAGTTCTCAACTCCCCTGCTCATGAAAGACATGAACTTACAGAATCGAGCCCAGTGAAGGGTCACAAAGATGGTAAAGGGACCAGAGTATCTCTCTTGTGAGGAAAGGATGAGACATAGGATTATTCAGCCTGGGGAAGAAAAGGCTCAGGTGGATCTTAGCATTTAATGGGAGGGTCCAAAGAAGGGACAGGCTATTCTTAGTAGTGCTCAGTGACAGGACAAGAGATAATGGGCACAAATGGAAATAGAAGAAATTCCACTGAATTGTAAAAAAAAAAAAAAAAACAAACAAAAAGATTTTTACAGTGATGTGTTTGATCTCTGCAATAGGTAGCCTAGAGAGGTTGTGAAGTTTTCGTGCTTCAAGATATTAAAAAACTGACTGAACACAGCCCTGAGCAATGTGGTCTACACGTCCTTTGTTGAACAGGGGAGCTGGACTAGATGACCTCCAGAGTGCCTTCCACCCTCAGAAGTTCTGTAATTTTGTGGTTTTATGAATAACCTCTGGGAATTAATTTTTATCTGAAGGATTATTATAGAATAGAACAACTCCCTGAAGATGCTTAGGTTGTTCTAGCTCTAAAGAAGTAGCCCTAATCAGACAGTTTGGTTGCCTCACCCACTCTTCGTAAATTGGAAGAGCATAGTAAGTTCATTTAACACATATCTTGTCAAAACAAATGTTACACATGCCTGTTCATTCATTTTAATAAGGAAGTGTGTCCTATGGTTCATGAAAAAGTCTTTAAAATCAGAGTCCTGAGGCTGGATATACTGTGATGCACCCTTTCCTTTCCTTTAAAGAAACTTTGGTAATGTTTTAATTACATTCTTCAGCTTTATTTACATTTAAACTAACAGTTCATGCCTATGCTTATGTCTTGTCTTTAAAGACGCAATTATTTTTGTGTAGTCAAGGATCATACATATATTAAGTATTCAACAGATAAGGCAGAATAACACTTCAAGAAATGGCGTGTGATCCTGAATGGTGTTGATTAAAACGGATGACTTGGTTCAGATCTCACTGCTTTACATTCTGTATTGACAGATTGCCTTTGGGGATGTATATGTTGTGTTATTTTCAAATCACTAGAATACATAATATCTTCGTTAGGTGTTCTCCAGACTTTACAAGTCTCTAATTTTGTTGCATAAAGAAGTCCCAAAGAACACTTCTCTTTGATTTAACATCACTTCATTTGTATAAAAATTCCTTGCCTAGAATATGAGAAGAGGCTCCACATGCAATACGTGTTATCTCTGACTGTATAGCAAACACTAACAGAACAGGTTTTTACAGTTCATCCTCAAATAGAAGGTTGACACAGGGACTAAGTATGCCCAGATATGTGTAATTTGCTGTTTTTCCTTTTCTATATAAGCCCTACTACTAAAGCAACCACAAATGCCACGTAGGAAATTCACTACTCCCAAATCTTAGCCCACCTGTCCGTGCCTGGCTTATAGAAATATTTTCTGTCCTATGTATATTTGTACTGTAAACCTAAAGAACGAAACAAGTTACACTGCTGTAGATAAGATTTTCTACTTCAAGAAAACTATGTCATAGAACAAAAGACTCATATAACATTTCTTCAGGTATTGAAATCAGACTTGTATGTATACACAAGCAGTAGAACTTTAAACATGAAGCTATGTTAAATGTTGGCTTTGTGTCATGAATTGATTAACTACCAAGATCTACCAGAGGAATAACAATGATGTACATATAAAGGTAACTGGATTAAAAGATTTCAGATACAGTGTCTAAAGAAATATCTAAGGGATTGAGGGTGATGGGGTTGATAACTTTTGGGTTTCTCCACTGTTAGGAAAACACTTCAGATTTTCTACCAGTAGTACTTCATGTTCCATATCTCACATTCAATTTAGTTTCAACTAGACCACATCATCACTTTTCCAGAACTGGCCTATACCACAATTTCTTTCATATTTTTTTCTTTTACTCATAGAAATGCTGTAAATATGTTTATTTCACTACAGACCTTTGACTAACTCTCTTTGAAGGAAAACATTGGTAGTTACTGATTATAGCAGTTACTGATTATAGCAGTTACTGATTACAGCTGTAAGCTATGAAATCTGCACCAGACCTGCAGCTTGTTCCACCCATGGGGCAAACCCAGCTATGGGTGAACAGTCCCTCGTTAATTCTCTGCTAATCTGTGTGGTTTTGATGATCCTATAAGCTCAATCCAGTGAAGGTATTGATAGGATGACAGAACCATGGACAAATTGCAATTTTCCTAAGGGACTGCTGAATTGCAGTACGTAACACTGTCACAGGTCTGGTTATAATTCCACTTGTTTTCTTTGGTGATTATTGTGCTACTCTTTCCTCTCACCAAGCCTGTTAAAGAGACTAATAGTAAATATAATAAATAAGAACTATTTATTTCTGGTGTGGGGAAGAACTGATTGCACTCTCCACCTTTTTTTTTTTTCGTCTAGCTCTTCTAGGCCTGAGTTATAGTGAGAAGAAATTCAAAACATCTGGAAGTTAAAAATGTGAAAGTGTTGATCATTCCATACCAATGGAGACCCTTCTGATGGAAGTCCTCTATAAAAAAAAGACAAGTTTTATTTTGCTTCTTTGTGAAATTCAACACTAGCAGTACAAGACAACAAAATACCTATTTATTATGTTTGCAGATAAAATTAATTAATATTTATTCCTATGTTATGTATTGTTAAAATCAGGAAAAAATATTCAGATAGACTTGAAATTAAGAAAAAAAAAGTAAATGAGTGTCCCAGTTTGAGCTAAACTTCCGGACTCTCACGAAGAAAGGAGGCCTCCCACGAGTCTGCTCTGCCGCCGACCAGGCCCGAGCAGGCCGCACCCAGGCTGCTGGCTGCCGGGTCAGGCCGACAACCCTAAGG
>NW_010416334.1:4046-9511 GCF_000710305.1 Buceros rhinoceros silvestris | reverse complement strand
CCATGAGTCCTGAGTCTTTGTCTAAATCAGGTGAAATATTCGCACTCCCAGCCGTTTCGTGAAGGGAGTTTCCCTGCCATGAAAATCGGCCATGCGCAGGATTTTCCCCCATCTCGCTGCTGGGACTGAGAGCAGCTGCCCGTGCCCCCACTTCTCAGCGCGAGAGGAATCCAAATAGGCTGGAGCGAACCAAGGTTTCTGCACTCTTATCTCGTTGTTGGCTGCCTGCCCAGAACCAGCTGCTTGCTGAACTGACCTTGAAAGGAGCAGCTTGTGTAAACCTTCACTTCTTTTTCTTTTTTTTTCCCTTTTCCCTTTTTCTCAGTCTGTGCCTATATATGTATATAGTAGAGTGTAAATGTATGAATTCATTGTTCATTAAAAGTTTGTTTCAGTTCCGAATGCAGACCGAGGTGTGAATTTCTTCCTTCCCCTTTAAATCTCCTCTGTCTATAACAAGACAGAAGGATTCGTTAAGGTAATTCGAGGAGTGGGTACCTCGGTCCCTCAACCCTTAACAATGAGAAAAATTGAGGAGCAGAGACATACTTTTTGACCTTCTTAAATAGACTTTATCAACAAAATTTCATGTTTCCTGGAATCCCGTCACATCTCATTGTTAGGTAGTATAGAGAAAAAAATAGTAACAGATAAAACCTCGTCTTTGAAATGCATAGTACATGCAGCACCATGAAGCAGGCATTTAAAACTGCTCCATATTTTAATGAGGGACTGTACGTTTGTAATAAACAAGCAAATATTTGACTAGAGCATGTCTGTCTGAGCCTATTGCAGACATGCTTACTGGATCTTTTTCCCCTTTTCCTCTCCCTGCATTCACTTGATAGCCTGTCTGTTGGCCAAGCCCGTGTTAATCATTATGACCAAAGCTTTCTTTCACACCAGTCTGATTCATTAAAATAATGTTTGCTTGATCTTGCCTGTTTGATATCTTGCTCCTGGGGAAGTCTTGTGCAGATTTCTGCAGTACCATGAGCGTAGAGAATGATGGAATGGACATCAACACATACCACATGGCAGTGTTCTGTAATCCCAAAACCATGTTTTTCTACCAAAGAACAAGAAACTAAGAAAACATAATTCATTGCTATAGCCATTCTATTTCTCACTTAGCTTCCTTCGCTCAAAGACAACAGTCTTACAGAGAGAGAACAAAACTCGCACTTGCTTAAATTGTTCAGTATTTCAGGCAATATACCAGGTCCTTAGTTATTCTTGGAAATTCTAATCACATAGATATTTTTAAAAAGAGAAATATTTAGTTAAGGATCATACCTTCAAAATTATCAAAGCTTTTTAAAAGATAAAAAGTTAGGAAATGTAATTATTTCTGATGTCTTAAGTGAGCCATTACAGGACAGAAGCAAACAAGGCTCCCAGAAGAAATATGGGATGGGTGGCAGAGGGATAGGAACAGAATAAACTCCAGAGAACTTAACCTATATATTCTTGTGAAAATGTTAAGGGTTCTGCAGAAAAGACCACGGCGTATAAATAAATAAATTTTTCTTGTTAAAATGCTTCAAAATCCCTCAAACTTCAACTTAAGAAGGCTTTTTCAGAAAACCAGCTTCCAAGTTCTGTTCACATCAGCATATAACATGGCAGAAAGTTTGGGCATCCATAGGTCAGATTCTTCTCTAGCATAAATTGGCATAATTCCACTGAAATATCACTAGATTTGTTCCTATGTTTCAAGTCTGACACTGCAACAAAGATTGAACCTGCATTCTTCCTGCAATTTTAAAGAAAAATTTAAAAGTGTCTGTTTCCTCAATGGACATTTGATGTTTATACTTATCACATCTAAACCATGTGAACAGGAAAACAGATACAGTTTTTTATGTTAATCCTAGTTTCTTTCATATGATGAAAATCCTGCCAAAGTTATTTGAGAGGATTTGTATCCAGCTTTTAAAGTACTTCATTTGGAACTAGAGAAATTGTCAGGAGATTATATTATTCACAATCGATTGTGTCAGAAATATTTCACGTGTACATGATAGCAGGTCTCTTCTTATGGCAAGGACAGAAAATCTAGTGCTGATAAATATTCAGTGTCAGGGGAGTTCTTGAAACTCAAATTGCTGGAGGCTTGGAGACTTTTATGAGGAAGTGTTAACAGCTCTGTTTTCCAGAGCAAGCTTCCTTTTCAAATACAGGATAGCTGCCCTGATGGACTGGTACCTTGACAAGATGTCCAGTTTTCTGTGCTTTTTTGAGTTTGACACTTGCTTTCTTTTTATTCACAACAAGAAACAATGAGAAAAAAATCCATCCATTGTTGGATTTGTAGCACACACACAAATCCATAATTTCTTATTAGTTTTCTTCTCAGATGTCTAGGGAATCTTTTGTATCGGTACTATGTATTAAAGCACACTTTTCTTTCATGGCATTTTTTTTTTCTGATGTTCTTTGGATTGTTTCCTAGGTATGACGTACTGAGTTTTAAAACTCAGTAAATTCTATTTCTCCTGAGTAATAATACTTTCATTATTTTATAAAATAAAATATATACACTTCCCTCTAACCTCCGATAATGTAATCTCAATTTAAGACGGTTTAGAGTATAATAATAGAGCTAACATTCCTCAGCAAATTTTTTTCTCTTACAGGTGTGTCTTACAATTAATGTAACAGCCTGGGAATTAGCTGCTCATACCCAACTCTGGTGCTGTATCCATGAGTGACTTTTAAGTAATTCTCTTTAGAAATCTGTTTATTTATTCATTTGAATTTAAAATTATGTTCTCAGTCTAAATGTGAAAACTCTGAAAGGCATTCATGTACGAAGTAGAATCTGAAGAACTACTTAGGTGTGTGCATTGGGACATAAAATTTGGTGTGGCTTGCAAGTTCTGATCAAGACAATCAAACTAAATTAATGTGCGAGAGGAATACAGTGTCTTAACAAGATTGCAGGCAATCTTCACTCTCAGAAGAAAACAAGCAGAAAACACAAAACAAGCAGAAAAGGAAACCCACTGTGAGTGATGACAGTTTTGTCTTTAGGAAAATAAAGATCTATGGCTAAACTTTCTATTGCATTTTTCATACATTAGGTCATTATGATGCAACATTTTTTTTGCTTGGTTTACAAGTACCTCATATGTGCATAAAAGAATCTTCAGCAGATTTTTCTTTTTTCACTTCTCTTTCAGACAAAATGAAGAAATTTACAGTGCCTTGAATTTACAATGCTTTGTTTTCAAAAATTCTAAAACCAGCTAGAACAGTTTTCTACAGTGCTTGCTTACCTGTTTCTAGGATTTATGTCATAAGAACTGGTAAAATGCTAGTTAACAGTAAATTTCTGCTCTGAAGACAAGTATTTGTACATTTACAATGGATGAGAACAAAGGTTGCCAGAGAACAACTGAACAGAAATTAAAAAATAAAAAAAGAAAAGAAAAGTTATTAGATTAATTTAAATAGTCCACAAAATTTACACACTTTCTCTACTCTCTTTTAATACCACTTTGACTTTCTAAAACTTTAAAAATAACATGAGATTAGACCTGATTGGAACTGTTAGGTCTGATAAGTACCTACTTTTTTGAATTAAAGTATCTGTTCAGAAGTGAAGGGGAAATAAAACCTTTTGAATGATGCGTGTCTTTGCACACGTAAGTAGTACAAAGAAGTAACACTAATGTATATTACCAAAAAAACTTCAGAACTTTGCAATTTTCAAAATTCAGATGACTTTATTTCACATTTGTTCTCATAGTGAATACCTGAACTCAAATTCTATCCCACTCATGTGGTTTAGACTACATTACTTTGACTTCAGTAGATGCTAGACAAAAAACCTAAATGCATGGCTTGCTTTTCAAAAGTTCCTGCTTCATCATTGCTTGGGGCTTTTGGCTATAACAATGAAAAAAAAAAAAAGAAAAAGAAAAAAAAAAAGTAAAAACACCTCTTTCACCAGCTTGGTAGATTTAAATAAAAAATGTTTTGGAAACAGTAGCTTCTACAGGAAGAAAGCAATTAAGATATCTTGTGGAGATAAGTAGCAAAGCGAACTTCTTGTACACATCACTGAAGTGCTATGTCAATCATCATTCGTCAGAAGAAGAGAAAACCAGTCCTGGGATTTCCATCCACTCCCATTCTGACTTTGAGAGCAAAACCAGAAAAGTAAAGCTCAAACTCTTTGCTTACATCATTTCTTTGCTCAAAGACACAAAATCTCACCCACGACAAGAAGTCAAGGTACAACAGCTGTTTTAGAAGATAGAGAGAGGATTTATAGTCATTTTGCTTTATAAGGTCTTTCACTAAAATTGGTGGATGTAAGAAAAAAAAGAATGTCGTTTAATATGGTTTTTTAACCTGTGGTCTGTTCTGTCAAACCATTGAGAACTTCCAAGTAGCTGTTCCTACACATTCTCCTGTTGTAACACATAATGGCATTAACTCAATAGGCTGAAAGGATTTTAAGTAATAATAATTTTAAAAAGTTACAGTTTAACAAAAGTTTGAATTATTTCTACCAACTTCTAAATGAAAAAAAATCTAAATATTTGGGAAAGGCAAAACAACTCATGCCAACACTCATCTCTGCCATTGTTTTGTTTCCAATAAACTTAGTAAACTCCTGAGCTGTAGCAAATTATGATTCCTTCAGAAGTTGCTCTTCTGACCAGTGTGATTCTTGGCTCTATTTCTTACCCAGAAATCTCCATTTCCTGAACAAGTTGAGGATTCCAAGCTCTATGCTCTGACTCCCCTCTTTGGCATCGTGACCTATCCAAGCTTCTCTCCACTGAACAAGCTGCCCAAGATGGAGTTTCTCTAGTCTCTGTCCATGGGGATATGACTTGCTTCTGTTAAATAAAACTCATGCAAGTTGCGAACCAAATCAAATGTGCATCAGTCACATCACCATTGGTGACACTTTAGTTACCTTGTTTCTCTAGTTGAAGATAATTTTTCTACCACTTCAAGGTGTAGGAATTTTAAATTTTCATTTGAGCCCTTTAAGAGGAAGTAAGTGCGTGTGTGCCCCAGACCGACTTGTAGCCAATCCATTATGTAGATGTTTTTTGGGGGGATTCTCCCTTGAACTGCTTCTGTGAAAGGGATCATGCAGAAGGAAGCTAATGTCTGTCTTGTACCACTTGAGTCTAGTGCTCAGTCAGAAAAAAGCTAAATTGGCTGTTTCTTTTAAATGCCGTAATAAACCAAGCAAGGGATAAACTGTGAAAGTGAAAGTCTGCACCTTTAAAGCAGGGAAAATGAAGTATCCTCTTACAGAAGTATGAAATCAGCTTGTGGAACTAATTCATTAACACTAGTGATCACTATGGCTAAGGGCTTATTGGGATCAAAATCAAGGACTGCAAATCTTTTTAGAGGTTAAAACTTCAGCAGTTGCATTGCTTGAAGGGGTGAGGGAGGAGATTAGAGAAGTTCGGAACTGTTTTACTTCAGCA
>NW_010416334.1:354-3954 GCF_000710305.1 Buceros rhinoceros silvestris | reverse complement strand
TAACTTCCAGCAGAGCTGGGGTGTCTTTGCAGCTGTAACCAGTAATCCTATGAGCACTGCCCTTCACTTCCTTCTGTCACATCCAAAACACTGTCTACTGTCAGAGATGCAATACTGGATTAGACACATCACCAATATGGCAATTTCTATTATCCCAAGATCTGTCTTTGTCATTGTGCTAATTATTTGTTCATTACATAAAAATTGCAGAATCTCCAATGACTAATTCAGCAACAAGTTTCAGAAATGTGACATACCCCTCGTGCTTTATAGGAAAGTGAAATATTTCTCCTTGAATTCACTTCCTTTTCTTAGTTATAACTGCAAATGTGAGATTCACATAGACCATCAGGCTAAGAAGGAGAAGAATGAAAAGTGTCTCTCTATATTTTGTCTTTGCAGAAATAACCTTTAGAAAATCTTTCGGTCTTGCTTTTTTTGTTCAATACAATTAGCTTGATGTAATTATTTGTCGGTGTTTTATAGGATTAGGCTGATGGGCCAGGTCTAGCATTGTTTCCTCTTTTTATTTTCTTCTTGTGATGCAATACAAGTTACTTGAAAAAGTAACTTAACCATGGTTTTTATATAATTTTATCATAAAGGAGAGGACATTCATTTATTACTGAAAACATTCTGAATTTTCTTGTCTAAGATATCTGTATTTGAAATCCAGTATTTTTAATGGGTTTTTTTAAGGTTTTAACAGCTACAACATACAGCTGAACACAAAGACTCTGATCCTTTTACAAGTACTTCACAGCCTAGTTTTATGACGTTGTAGGTCATTTGAACAATCCAGTAAAAGAATTTGGATCTGTGCTAAGATTTTTCAGAATCTCATTTTGTATAACACCGCAAAGAGTCTATGCTAGTCACTTTTGTGGTACATTTCTATTCATTAAAGTGTTAAAGTACATGGTTTTATTAGCCTGTGTCTGCTAAGAAAATTTTGTCAGGAGGTTCCTAATAGTTTCACTAACCATACATTAATGGTACACTCCAAAGCATGAAAATCTTTATTTCCATCACACTAATCTGTCTGACACCACCCTCTGTCTTCACAGCTAGTTATAGTAAATGTAAATGTTCTAGGCAAAATATTTATACAGAGAATATTTTCTTAAGTTGAACAAAATGATGTGTTAATTAGGTTAATATGGTAATAA
This sequence comes from Buceros rhinoceros silvestris, assembly GCF_000710305.1. Lineage (NCBI taxonomy): Eukaryota > Metazoa > Chordata > Aves > Bucerotiformes > Bucerotidae > Buceros > Buceros rhinoceros. The sequence continues at coordinate 2,785 of NW_010416334.1, read as the reverse complement.
CACACCTACAGGTGTCAGAATCCCTACAACATAAAGCAAAAAACCTGTATAATAAAAGTAGTTTAATTGTGAATATGCACATTTCAAAACATTGGTGCTATATGCTGTACTTGATTGAGAAAATCCATACTTCGAGTCATTTCTAGTGGAGTCAATTAATGACACAGATCACAGAAGACATACTAATATGTGTTAGAGTTTGAGAGAAAAAACATTAAAGGTCCATGACACCAGTCATGCTCGGAGTGAGAAACTTGTATTTGAAGTTAAGCATAAATTTAATCTCACCTTTGAATCAGGAGTCAGACTGACTTTTTTCCTAACTGTCAAATGGTGATATTTTCTTCCATCATTAATTCTTGAGTACTGAGGTCTTTATTAATGGGTAAACTTTTACACATATCTGTTTGAATCTTCTTTGTGACCTTAACTTATGCTAATGGTACTATTATGCTGACTGTTCCTATCTGAGGAGTCTCATGTAGTAGTAAATATTTGGCAGCAAAAATGTAATAATTTCTGATGGTTAACTTTCCTATTTTGAATAGTTGCTTTGGTTTTGTATATACCAGTTTAAACCAGTGAAGCACATGCACTACCTGTAAGTTTCTTAGAAATAACCACCTACCTACTCTTTCTCCAAACCTCATTGTCTCCTCTTTTCCATCACTGCTTTCTTCTTTTTGCTCCTTATACATTGCATGATACTCTCACTTAAAAGCATCTCACTCTCCTGAGCTGCACTGACAAAACTCCATGTATGGTAAACCACACATATTTCTGCTGCTTCATTACATGCAATGCACACATATTTCCTAGGAAAAACCATCTCACTTATACTTGTTTTGGCCCATATTCTAGCCTGCATTTGGATTTGACATGCTCCTACCAGTGTTCCGGAAATCGTTAGCTACTTGTTATCTCAGACATACCTCCAAAGCTGGATGAAAAACTTTGAATAAAAAGAAGTTTTGGTGGTATGTCAAAGAAGCATATTGCTAATATCTTACTGAGAAATCATTGCATTTGAATATATGCTGATGCTTTTTGCTCTTTTAAACCACTCACTCAAAATGATAAATACTTCTGGTTTAGGTGCTTTATCTTGAAAAATGCTGCTGTGCTCTTTCTTGTTCCAAACAGCAGTTGAACACCCCCTGAGAGGGCATAACAGGATATACAACTTCAGCAGAAGCCCTGTCCTTGAGAATGCAATGAGAATGCACTAAGCATGAATTTTTCTGAAACACATTCTCCAAATTACAAAGTGTATACATAGATTTAATTCTCTGATTTAATATCACACTTCTTCTGTAATGAAATCATCTCAGTTACAGTGTACATCAAACACTGTGACCTACTCTTGTTCATCAAAGTTTGCCTTAGTGCTTTTGACTCAGGCACAGTATGACTCAAGTCTAGGGTTTCTAAAAACCTGCTTTTCTCCTGGCTATTTAAAAATAAACTGCAATCGTAACACTGGCGCTCTGCATGGGGTCAATTTTTTTATTTTGATCTCTTTCAGGAAGACAATCTCATTGTGTAAAACTTCATTACTCTCTGTTTTCCTAATAATAACTGGAGACTTTAAATTTAGTAATCACTCTAAAAAGATAATTAAATTGCGACTTTAGAAGGAAAGGAGCTGCAGGTAAAGAATGCACCTTTTGTTTTGCCATTGAAAAAGTCTCTCTACAGCTACTGGCTGGTTTTCAGGGTGCCACCAGCTCCATGTTAAGACAATCACCTGGGCTTAGAAGAGCAATTTCACACAGAGATGGCCTTTTTGTGCCTGCTCCTTGGATGTCTTTTGCTAAATCTAATCTACTAATTAGGCTCTGCATGACAATGAGGTAACTTTGGTAGGCTGTAAGTGCTGGTTTTTGAGATTGTCTTTGATACATCCTTGCCTTGAACTTTCAGCTGACAAAATCATTGTACTTATCCTGGAAGGATAAAGATTTAAAACGTTACTGGTTTTGGATAGGGGAGTATTAAGGGTTGAGAGACCGAGGTACCTACTCCTCAGATTGCCAAAACGAAATCCTTCTGCCCTGCCAGTGACAGAAGAAAGGTTTTAAATGGGAAGGAAGAAATTCACACCTGGGTCTGCATTCCGAAAAGCCGAAACAAACTTTTAATATACAATAAATCCACACATCTATACTCTATTATATATATGTATGCATATAGTTATAAAGCAAAGGAAAAAAAACTGAGGGAAAGAAAAGGACTCAGATAACAGGGTTCTTGGCAAGCATGTCCAAGGTCAGTGCTCCTGGGCAGGCAGCCAACGATGAGATAAGGGCAGGAGGCTTCTGCCCTGCTGCTCCGGAGAAAATAAAATTCTGTCCACAGCGAAGGGGGAAAAACCCCCACAGGCCCTGCAGATTATCCCGCAGGAGAGCTCAGCTCTCGGCTTGAAAACAGT
>NW_010416334.1:0-325 GCF_000710305.1 Buceros rhinoceros silvestris | reverse complement strand
CGGCTTGAAAACAGTGAGCTCAGTTATCACGCCCAATTCTAGACGAAAACTCACGGCAAGTGACAGTTCCCAGTCTGTGATTCCTCAGGCCTTGGCTTGGTCTCAGGCTGCTCTCAGGCTGGCCGGTCGGCAGGTCGGTTCATGGGAGGATTCCCTGCGTGCCGCTGCCTGGGAGCTCACAGAGCGATCCGGGGGATGCCAGCCCTCAAGCCTCGGGCTGGTCGGTCGCCAGGTCGGCTCCGGCCAGCCTGGTCGGGCCTGGATGTCTGCCAGAAGGTCCACGGCAGGAACCCCCTGTGCAGCGAGTCCGGGAGGAGAGAGAGAG
>NW_010416333.1:0-296 GCF_000710305.1 Buceros rhinoceros silvestris | reverse complement strand
GGGACCTGCCGTAGTTTATCTGGACGTCTTTGCTTTCGTCTCATGTCTGAACGTGCCTGATGCTTGCGTCCTGAGGTCCAGCTCCATAATGCACCTGATGTTTTTGAGTGGTATTTTAGGAGGAGAACTCTCCGAGCCTGTGGACCACTCCATAGCTTAGCCGTCTCCCCCCACATCTCAACCTGCCTTTCTCTGACGGCCCTTTCTTTACCGTCCCCTCCCCGGACTGAGGAGAGTGCTGCTCTCTGTCAGTTCAGTCCCATGTCAGTATTTAGTGTGTGCTGATGAAGTCCACC
>NW_010416332.1:1726-3229 GCF_000710305.1 Buceros rhinoceros silvestris | reverse complement strand
CTCAACGTCCTTCTGGCAGTGAGGGACCCAAACTGAACACAGTGTTCGAGGTGTGGCCTCTAAGTATTTGAGGGGAGGCTCCCTGTAACCCCAGAAAGGAAAACCACAGAGCTGTGGCAACTCGATCCCGGTCTGTGCCGAGCTGTCGCCAGACCCAGCCCGTCGCATTCCCAGCGTTTCTGACTCGCAGCTCTCGAGCTGAGCTGGCTCCGCACCCACCCCGTGGTTCCCCCAGGGCCGGATCCCCTGTCCCGGCTCTGCCCTGTCGCTGCCTGCTCTGCCCGAGGAGAGCCCCAGCACTCACCGCACAGGGCAGCACACCTCGGCGCTGCCGGCCGTCCACACACCAGGCTGCAGGGGATGCACCGGCAGACGAGGGTGTCCCAGTACTGCTGGTCGGTGCAGTTGTTCATGGCATCCCAACCGACGCGCCTCACCCACGGCTGCAGAACAAGAGGCGAGGAGATAAGGGGTGGCCACCACGGCGCTGTCCTGCAGCCACTTTGTCCCTCTGCCAGGGCTGGGACCCCTCACAGGGGACACCCGGTGGTGCCCCAGCCCTGGCTGCTCCTGGGCTTGGGCAGGAGCAAGACCGGCTTCAGGCTTAGCAAGATCTTCAAAGGATAACCCGACACGAGCGTGTCCTGTGCCAGTCCCAGGGTCCCTCTGCCAGGGCTGGGACCCCTCACAGGTGACACCCGGGGGTGCCCCAGCCCTGGCTGCTCCTGGGCTTGGGCAGGAGCAAGACCGGCTTCAGGCTTAGCAAGATCTTCAAAGGATAACCCGACACGAGCGTGTCCTGTGCCAGTCCCAGGGGACGTGCAGAGGCCACCCTGGCTAGGTGGCCCCGTGCCACGCCCTGAGCGTCGGGGGATGCAGCGTGTTCCTGCGGGAGTGGGAGCAGAGGGACCCGCTCCCGTGTTTACGGGCTTTGCTGGAAATACCAGAAACGTGACCAGAACAACCACCAGCAACGTTCTTCTGACGCTATTTTTAATTCTGGAAATTTCTGAATACCTCTGTGTCATCAGGGCAGTTGGTGCCACCCTGTGCGTCATTTCTGACATCGCCCTTTGGTGACTGGGCATCATAACGAAACCTGGGTTTGAGGTGTAAAGCTCCCCGAGCAGCAGTGGGAGGGACGTCTCTCTGGGAAAGCTTTAAGCACCAGTTTAACCAGCGCCCGCTGGGGACGTGCCCTTGTCCCCACATGGAGCCGTTTGTCCCCTCCTCTCTTGCGGTGTGCCCCGTGCCTGCGTGGGCTGGATGCGATGCCAAAGGCGCAGGAGCGAGGCATCGGCAGCAGCACAAAAATCTCACCAGCATCGTACGATTTTAAGAATTATCTTGCTAACGAGCAGCTGAAATATTTGTGCGTGTCTCGGCGGTTTCACTGTCCCGCTGCAGGGTTTGGCTCTGGAGGGAATCTGAGCCATGGCCGTGGTCCCTGGTTATGCCCTGCTGACCCCTCACTGCCCCCAGTACCTGCTGGTGTGCCGCGCC
>NW_010416332.1:812-1096 GCF_000710305.1 Buceros rhinoceros silvestris | reverse complement strand
CCGGGGGTAGGGCCCTGGGACGGCAGACACAAACCCTCCCGTTCCTGGGGAGAAATCCACTCTGCACAGGGACAGCAGCCTCAGTCCCCGCTGTTCAATTAACATCGCTATAAAATTAAACAATTCCTTTCTATCGGGCTGACTGAGGAAGTTCCCCAGGGCAGGGCGAGGCTCGGGCTCTCCTCAGATGCTCTTTGAAGGTATTTTGTACCCAAAGAGAAGATCCCCACAGATGGCATCGAGCCCCGGGGATGGATGGTGAAGACCCCTGGGGATGGCAGTGA
>NW_010416332.1:0-272 GCF_000710305.1 Buceros rhinoceros silvestris | reverse complement strand
TAACTCACATTTGACTCTCCCGCCGCATCTACTCCCCCTCGGCTCCTGCCATGGCGCTGCGAGCTCCAGCCCCGAGGCCGCGCCTGGCTCGGGAGGTTTATTATTAGAGATAGATTTGATTAATACCTGGGCCATGTGTTTCCTGGGGTTTCCCCTTATCCCTGCGATGCAAATCGGCCGCTCGCACAGAGCATCGCATTGGCTCGCGGGGTGTCCCTGGGCTGCCGGGGCTGCAGGGGCCGCGCAGGGAGGCACCTCCCGGGATGGTGTCG
>NW_010416331.1:52831-53310 GCF_000710305.1 Buceros rhinoceros silvestris | reverse complement strand
TGCCGGGCAGCCCCTCCCGCTCGCTCCTGCCGAAAGCGCGGCCGGATCCTGCCCGGCAGACCCGCAGCTGCGGGAAAGGCCCCCCGGCACCCAGGCCCCCGCGCCTGTGAACCCTGCGTTTACAGAGCTGTGGTTTCGCTGGAAGTGTTTGGCTCACAGCAGGTGAAAATAAGGGGCGACGCTTATTTACGTATTTCTCAAAGTGCATGTCCTTAGAAAGAAAAGAAAATGGGCTGCTTGTAGGAAGGGGGCACAAAACAGCCTTCTTCCATGAACGAAAGGTTATCGCAGATGTCGTGGAAGGGCCATCTTAGGAGCACAGTGCTTTAGGATGGGAACAGAGGGTGTCCTGGCTGGATGAGGGGGACCAGCACCCCCCTTTGCTGCTCCTCCACTATACCTGTGCTCTCCACGGCCAGGTGAGCTGCAGCTGGTTCAAACACTCCAGTTCTCCCCAGCTTGGTTTGTCTTGAGAGAAA
>NW_010416331.1:51079-52707 GCF_000710305.1 Buceros rhinoceros silvestris | reverse complement strand
GAGGACATGCCAATACAAGCCAGATGTGTGGGCGTTTTATGCGTGTGTGGGGGGAAATGGATCAAGCCCACAAATTTGTCTCGCAGAGGACAAGCAGCCAACACAAGGTAATGATTTCTAGTCACTACAGGCCCCAGACCAGGTTTCTTTCACCCGATGACTCAAAGCTGGAAGGCGGCTGTGCTGTGCCTGCTGACACTTGGGCACTATGAGGTGTGTAAATACTTCAGATAAGCAGGATTAGGGAATTCTCCTAGTCCAGGGTTGCAGTGGGGAGCAGCAGTAGCTGCTGCATCTGTACCTCTCTCAGTACGTCAGCCTGGGTGGTGTCTGAGGGGCTGGGCGTTGCTGCGTGTTTGCACAAAATGCAGGTTGGAAGTGAGCTCCCCCACCCCCAAAAGAGACCAAGTCCTGCCTGCTCCTCATGCACGGTCCAGGATCTCAGCCACCAGCTGCTATCAACTTTTTGTTTTAAGCAAAGGCAAGCGACTACAGTCCTTTCAAGCAGTAACCAACTTCTCAGCCCAAGCCCGCAATGTTAAGTCATGCTCCCACCTTACCAGTGGTACCTAGATGACACCTGGGGACTGAGAGACATTCTGTACCTATGCAAAGGGTAAAGGGATAGCTCTGATGGGGCGACATCAGCATTAATTCCAGTCTCGAGCCCATGCGCCAAGCCTGTCCGCTTGCTGGTTTTTCCTCTGGAACGCACTAGCCCTCCAGCCAGGCAAGCTGAGCATCAAGAGGGTGGCTCTGCAGGCTGAACGGCAGCTAGTGACACGCTGAATTGTGTATGCAGACACTGGCCCTCAAACACAAGGGTCTCTGCCTTCTCCTCAGTGGTAGTGAAGTACTTCTTGGTTTCCGGCTGTGCTCTGCAGGTGTCTGAGGGACGCAAGCAGATGGGGGTTTCACAAGCTGTGCACGGCGTGAGGCATCCTTGGTTTGCCTTCAGCTGGGCCCCTTTGGGGCTTTGCTTGCCCTCTAATACCCCCATGGCTGCTCAGAAGACGGGGAAGCCTACATGATCGCAGAAGTACAAGTGTCTTCCAGCCACTGTTTTTCAGCTGCCTGCTTTCTGTTCTTGGTTCAGCCGGGATCACCCAGAGCAAAGGCCTGGGGAAGGCGTAGCGTCAGAGGCAGCTGTGTGTGTTCCCTGAGCCAAGGAGGCAGGGCAGGTATGAAGAAGCTAAGACTATCCTTTCTTCCGGTTGCACTTCAGCCATGGTAGAATCTTTTCTTAGAAGGATATAAATACAGAAGAGGTGAGGGACACACAAAACTGACACAGCCTGGAAGAACGTGGCCTGGGCCAGGCAGCCTGACAGACTGACGCTGCCATTTCTCTCTTAAGGTCTGTTCTCTAAATGTTAACTTTTTTTTGTTTTGAAGACCCATCATAATTACAGCCTGTTGCTCAGACTTCCCAATCTTCCTCTAAAACCAACACAGACATAACTTCAGAGAATCGCTGAGTTCAGTTTTTCATCCAGATGCAGGAAAATTTTCACCCTAAATGGGGGAGTCCTCCAGTTTGTGAACTCCTGAGTGAAGATACAAGTAGACTCACGTGCTTACCTTACTAGCAACATCCTTGTTCTTCTTATGCTTCATAGACCTTTCAG
>NW_010416331.1:49437-50983 GCF_000710305.1 Buceros rhinoceros silvestris | reverse complement strand
CAGCAGGAGTCTTCTCCTCCCCCAGTTCTACAGATCAGTAGCTTTCAGCTGCCTCTCAGCTTTTCTACCATCTTTCCAGGTGTTGAGCTGGTAAAGAGTATAATTTCCAAGAATCAGCTTTGTCAAAAAGAGGAGGAGCAGTGTACTCACTGCTCTCTGACCTCTGTCATATTTCCCGTCCTCCACCCGATGCTAAAGGTGGATGGTTCAGGGCTGGCTTCAGCTTGTTCCTGAGATATTCCGGGGAATCTTCTTCAGGCTCTGCCCATTTCAGCATGCCTTTTGTCGCTGTGCCCCTCCGCGAGAAGGTGTGTGTTGTTTCCTGGAGCTGTTCTCCTGGAGGCAGAAAACAGGGAGGCTTACTGTACAGTTCAACAAACAGCAGGTCAGTCATCGATTTTATTCTTTATTTCATTCCATTTTAAGAATTATTGCTTTCTCAAAATAAACAAGGTAACGTAACTGTTTGATCCTGAGCAAATAAGAACCATGCCTTTTTTCCCCTGGTGTAAGGCACCTGTCCAACATTTTATTAACTTTGCTAATTGCATTAAGCATCCTGCAGGGCTGAGCAGTCCTCAGCTGCTAATTCCCAGGCCACTATGGTTTAGTTGACTGTTAAATGAGAAAAATTCATTGCAGGAAAAAAAAAGAGGCATTTTAAACCCACAGCAGCCAAGTGATCATACTTTTCTGAATTCCGATCAGCTCCTGGCAGTGGTCATATTTTATGAACTACTGGAAGATGATGTGAGGACTCACACAACAAATGTGACATGTTTCTGAGCTGTGTGGGTACCAGGGAGACCGATTGATAGATCTTACATGGTCAGACGCTTATACAAACAAGAAAAATTAGGTTTCCATAAGTGAATATTTTATGCAGATTTTTAAGGAGATAATTTGTATCTGCTCTTTCATTTTGTTACCTGTAGTATTACATGTGAACATAATAATAATCTGAATTTACATACACAAATTACTGGAAGGTCTGGATCTGGTACACTGGGGAGTAATTTCTGGCTGGAAACATTAGCAGTGTGATAACTATTTAGACAACTCTAGGAAATGGAATTAGCAGTTATCAAAGGAAAAATGTGTTATGAAAACTGGAATTGGTGTTGTCTCAAAGATGTAGTCTGTGAAAAAGAGTTTATCGGAAATGCTCTCCAGCCACTCTGCTGCCTTACTGCTTTTCTTGTTTCTTTCCTCCTTTTCCTGGGGTGAAATACTGTCACCCCAAAACAGAGAGCTGGGGAGGCAGGAGCAGCCGTAGCACGCTGCAACATGGAAAAGCGGTAAATCGCCCCTCAGAGCAGAGGTCGGCAGGCTCTGGGCAGTCCGGGCTGGTGGCTCTGCCTGCAGCGTTCAAACACGCGTGTGCCAGCGGAGGAGCCCGTCCAGGGTGTGCGGGCACTGCACACGCAGGGAGTGGTGGTGCTTGCACGGTGGATTTGACATGGGAAATGTTGGACTTTATACTTTGGGTCCCAACAGTAGTCAAGACCTGAATTCTGCTTGAGAAGTAACCAGAGAAGCAGCGAGG
>NW_010416331.1:46236-49246 GCF_000710305.1 Buceros rhinoceros silvestris | reverse complement strand
GAAGTGGTTTCCAGGTGACTTGATTCCCCGTTTCCATTTTTAAGAAGCATAAGGACCTTTTGACCATGGTTTTGTGGAAGGAATGTTACTTCTGCCTTTTCTTATATGGTCATCGGGGAACCCATTCTATCCAAGCAGAGGAAAACTATACGGAAGGAAACAAAAAAAAAAAAAAAAAAAAAAAAAAAAAAAAAAAAAAAAAAAAAAAAAAAAAAAAAAAAAAAAAAAAAAAAAAAAAAAAAAAAAAAAAAAAAAAAAAAAAAAAAAAAAAAAAAAAAAAAAAAAAAAAAAAAAAAAAAAAAAAAAAAAAAAAAAAAAAAAAGAAAAGAAAAAAAAAGGGGAAAAAAAAGCCAGTCAAGCTGCTGCTAATCATATTAATTTATATATGTTGTTTATAATTAGCCTGTTTAAACATTCATTTCCTTCTTCAATAGAGTCTGTATCTCTCCAGGACCCTCACCGTGTCCATTGTTCTTCGTGACAGTAGCTGTTACTTCTAAGTTTTCCAAAGTACTTTGATGCAGCAGCATTGTAAACCCTCAGTCGCAGCTAATTGTCTCATTTTAATACATTTTTAATGAGACACCTGGGAGAATGAAGAAACATCACAAAACCACAAAAGCCCAAGAATATTCTTGAGTTGGTCTCCCAGTCCCTCCCTATTTCTGCCTTCCTGAAAAAGGACTTTTTGGTATCAGTACACAAAGGTCAGCCCCTCAGCTTCACCCACTGTGTGACAGCATCGTGCTCTGCCACATCGTAACCCACCTCCCACAGGCAAGGGACGGTGATGGTAGAACCTGTAAAACACCATGGGAGGAATCCAGAGAGTCCTCTGGTCCTTAGATGTTCCCCATCTCCATCACTCCTGTCTCTCTAGGCAACCAAGCCACATTTCCTGTGTTGCCAGCGGCCTGAAGAGGGAAGGGTAGGGTCGTCACTCGTCATTGTTTGACGTGTATATGTGACTCTCAATAGAAAGAAAAAATGTGACAAAGGGGTATATTTCCTTCATCAGCAGCTGACTTGCTCTGTATGTTTTTTTGTGAAAGGAAAGGTGTCCTCTGACCGTCACCAGCTTGGTTTCCTTGCTTAAAACAGCCTCTTGATTCGCACTCACTGCTCAGCGTTGTATACTCTCTGCTAACTTCAACATACACGTTTTATTGGCTCAACGGGGGATTTAATTCCAGCAAGACAGAACTGCCGAAATCTCTGTCAGCAGCTTGGCTCCAGGAAGTCGTTGCCACAGCGTCCTGATGGTCTCTGCTGCTGGAACGGCTGGAACATGCTCCAAGGCAGCCGTTAACCAAACCGCACAAGGAGCTTGTAGATCTAACCCAGCACTGTGAATTGCACCCAGGAGAAGAGCACTGGGCATTGAGGAATAGATGAGGTGTGTTCTCAGTTTAATTAGAAAGGTTCCTGTGGTGAAGTATGGGCTATGTTTTCACTGGAGGATTTATCAAAAGTTGAAGGGCACACCCCGTAAAGCCATTTGGTTTCCCTCTGATATTCCCCTCCCAGTTCCGATAAATATCTGTGCTCTTTCGTTAGCGTTGTGATAGTTTTTAGTCGGTGAGACCTGTCAGCAGTCCTAGGACAGGTGCATCTGGTCCACAGCCACCACAGCAGTTACCAGCCCAGGAGCAGCATCTCCACTTGCCCCCAGAGACAATGGCTGGAAGCTCTTGTGGTGGGCCTAAGCCCCATCCTTCCCCTCATTTTACGCCTGTAAAACTCCGTCTTTAGCTCTGACGTCTTAAGAAGAATTTGGCAGGCAGTCATGTCTATAGGAAGACCCACAGGTTTGAGTAGTAGCTTGAAAGTAGCCGTGGATGCTCTGTTACACAGAGCTGTGGCCCTGTACTCACGGCCAGGCAGACAGCAGACGTGCACCTCTGGGTAGCGCCGGCCTGCCCAGATGCTTTAGTCTGCAGCCACTAACTGGTTTCAGTGGGTGACAACTCTGGTCCAAGCTCAGTATCTTTGATGCTTAACAGTATAATGCCATTTAATACTATTAATATGCCAACAAACTGGCTGCTTCTTCTGTACGTATTTTAGCTGCTTAATTCATAAAGGAGCTTTGCACCTTTGGAGTACTGAGACAAGGGGCTTCTTGATTCCAGCAGAAGAGCCCTGGAGCCTGCGGTACAGCCATGGTAGAGGGCCTAGCACGAACACTCAAGAGTTTTATCCTGCTCAGCTGCAAAACTGCCCTCGGATGTTGCTGCTTCTGGGAAATGCCCAAGAGTGAGGTGAGCTGGCTCCTTCCACAGAAAGCTGCTAAGCTGCTGAATTTGTTTGAAGCAAGGGGCTGAGGGTCACTTTTGGAAAACAAGCATTGATGTATTGAATCTCCTATTACAAAAAATAAAAAAGCTAAAATCCCAGAGCATTTAAGAGTCCTTTGTTGAGGAAGATTATTTTGACAAGATCTCCAGGAAGCTCACTTTCTCACTGCAACCCCATTTGCAGCCTGTTTTTGCCCTTACTGTATTTCATTTCTTTTTCTCAGATGGAATTTTTTTCATCACAGATGACTTCCCAATTTCTTTCCAGACTTGGACAATGGTGCAGTTGAGGAGGGCGACAACAACAAGCTTCTTCTCAAATTACTTCACAAAAGACTTCAGTCAGGATATTTACAGTAAATACAGGCACCAAGTGTGAGGGCTCCCATTTCCTGGCAGCGTTGCTTTACGCACTGCTTTCTCTGGAAGGAATCTATTACATCAGTGGCCTCAGGAATGTATATTGAGATGGTTTAATCAGAGTTGAAAATCACAGTACAGAAAGGGGCTTCAGTTCTTCTGGCTGGACACAACGTTCCCAATTCAGGAGCCACTAAGGAATTTCGCTGATGCCAGACGCATTCTTTAGCTCATCTCTGTCCAGCATTCAAGTGGCTGGTGGCAGCATCGCGGCCCTGATTCAGCACAGCACAGAAGCACATGTTAGACTTTAATTTCTTCAATTAGACTTAAACATGTGCTTTGGGCTGAGG
>NW_010416331.1:14803-46154 GCF_000710305.1 Buceros rhinoceros silvestris | reverse complement strand
CCCAACACACACAGAAATCACAGTGCTGTTCAGCAGGTAATTTGTTTTGGCCAGTGAATCGCTCTGTAGATAAAGGTTTCATCAGGTTTCCCATACTGCTGCCTGTTGCTTGGCTCTTCCTGTTGGCTTTATTCTTGCTGGGCAGTCCTTCAGGACTCAACACTTCCTTCTCGTTGTGTGTTTGTACAACATCAAGTACAAATAAGGCTGTAGTTTCTATAGCTCTCACAACACCAGTGGATTTAATGGGTGTTGTGATCTCACAACAGGAATGGATTTAAGCATGGGCTTTGTTGTCCTCCTAAATGGAAGGTTATATTTAGACTCCTTATCTTCCTTGCATTTTCTTCCATGTGTGAAATGGGTCTTTACTCAACCCAGCTTGCTTTAGATCCCCGTAGGGCAAAGCGTCTGTGCGTGCAATGGCATCTATTTGAAGGGAACAATATTAAGTCAGGAGTAAAGATTAAAAGGTCTGGAGAACTTCTAAGGCTTCAGCTGGCATGTTGAGTAATGGCAAAGTTGTGGCAGGATGACAGAAGCCATGTTCTATGGGGCTTGGAAGCTATGGAAATGCAGAATGTTCCTGCAGTAAATTAATCTGCTGATAAGAACTTAAAGCAGTGGTTAATTAGAGAGCAGGTTCAAGGGAAGGCTCGGCTGAGCCTACAAAGTTATTGCATCAGTGATACAGCATGAGGTTGGACGGAAGCACTGGAGGCAGGCAGGTAACCTGCAAGAGATGGGCCCAAGCCCACTCTGCTCCAGCAGCGTAGAACCAATTGTCAGCAGGAGCACATACAGGCTGATAATTGTCAGGAAGTTTCAGCAAACGCTGGAATCAGCTGGTTAATTGCATGAGAGTTGCAAGAGAATGATAAAGGTGGATCTAACTCATCATCCAGGGGCAAGTTCTGACAGTGCTGGACAAACATTTTGCTGAAGGGTCTTTCTTAGGTATCAGGTTTTTATCTGAATTCTGTCGACTGCATTCCTAGGAGGCAGAAAAAAGCCAGCAAGAGCAAACCCTCACCAAGAGAATAGTATGTGTTTGATTGACAGTCACATACTTTTTGTTTTAAATTAGATTTTTCAAAGGGTTAGGGTCAAGGGCTTTCTTTTGCAGATGATCAAAGGTTACGTCCTTTGCTCAGCTAAACCAACTTGGCTTCATTGACTCCTTTGTTGATTTGTAGCAGCTGGGTATCTCTACCAAAAACACAGACCAGACACAGGATCAGCAGCACACCCATGCCTGCTCTCCAGCCATGAAATAAAACATGATTCATAACCCGAGCAGAGAAGTGGAATGCAAAAAGCAAACAGAAGACAAGGTGAAAAGTAATTACATTCCCTTAATTGCAGATTAAAAAAAAAAAAAAAAAGCCTGACACCAGAAATTGTTCATTAGCTTCTTTCCCTTTAAAAACCTGTAAAATATGAAGGCAGGCTCTTTATTGAATCCTGGGTTCTGGCAGAAAAATAAATATTGTTGTAGGAATTACTGGAACATATATCTAATTAAAATCTTCGAGCAGAAATGCAGTGGTAATGTAAGAGCTATTAAGCTGGGCTGAAATACATAGATCATATTTAACCTGGAAGGAGGTAAATAATCCATTGCTCTTCTGTGATTGCCATTGGCAGGAAAGGAAATAATGTGGAATTATGATCAACGGTGCAGCCAATAATGGGAGCTGTGGCCAGTGTCCCCGAAGGAGACACCGCCCAGAAGTGGTGAGTAAAGAAAGTGATAAAGTAGTGGCAAGACCAAACATACCAAATCTGTTTGGCAAACCACAGGTTTGAACGTGGAAAGAGTTCTGTTCCGATGACCACGATCTCAGGACACACGAGCACCAGGGTAGCAAAACTTGGGTCAACCTGACTTGTGGCCATTTAATGCTGCTGGGTGACAGGCAGCTGCCTGTACCTGTGTGTGTGTTGGGGCATCGACTGTTCTCCAGTTCAGCCCAACCTAGGAAGTGACAGTTTAATCGGTTTTAACTGGTTCAAATTGTGTAAACATTCATCCCACACTTACAGGTTGAGGTAATAGATAGTGTCAAAAGAAAAATGCGTGTGCAGGAGTGGAAAGGGCTCAGCAGCACAGAGGAGGAGAGAACTCTCTGCAGAGCTCTGCGGGATGGCCAGAGCAGCCACGCTGACCAGGTATTACTCTGAAGGAGCAAAGTATTTTCTCAGTGAGAACAGAAAGTGATTTTTGTTTTTGCCACAGAAGACGTTTCAGCTCGCTGTCTGTGGTGGAGTCTGTGTGCCTTGAGAACCAGCAGAATTATACTCTGTGTGTCCAATATCATATCAGAAAGCACAATTTATTTGCCTTTTCCATCAGAACACACTCTGTTCCTGTGGGGACGTGATTTTAAAAACCCAACTCACATGCTGGCCGTGAAAGCTTCTATTAAAACAGAAATCTCCCAGATAATAGAAAACTGTCTTAGGCTCATTTTCCTGCATCTCAAGCCCTGCCTGTCCATCCAGGAGTTTATAGCAAGCTCATCTTTGCAATAATAGAGAGGCTCTAAAGGAGGTCTTAAAAGGCCAATGATTTCTAAACAGCATCCCTGCTCCCCCTCCTCCACTGTTGTCTCTTTACTCCCTCGCTTCTGACCATGGGTCATCGCTGCAGGTCAGCTCTGGTAAGGAGCGATCTTGCACCGCGTTTGGAGGGTGCCAGGATTTGGTCATTTTGACCTCTCGTTACCACCCAGGACTGCCCCCAAGAGCAGTGGCTGCATTCCCCCAGTCTCCACTCTGGCTCTCCGGGCTCTGCTGCAGGCTCTGCTGCTGGTGACTGCAGCTGCTTCTGGCCGCACAATGGAGAACTTCAAGACAAGATGCTCATAACCTCATCCCTCTTTTGCATTCCCACTATGAGACGACTCCAGGTAATGTTTTTTCCTAGAATGACGTTCCAGAGGTTCAGACAACAGCGAAGAGGCTAAGCTAGGAGTCCTGAACCCCACCTCCTCCATCGCCAAAGCTGAAATCCCCTGGCAGCAGCAGCCTGTGCCCCCACATCTCCCCCGCTGCAGCAGGACAGCCAGACCCACGTGCCAGGCTTTCCGCAGAGGGAACCCACTCCTGCTTCTCCCTAAGGAGGGGCTCACAGACCCTTGGCTCTTTTACAGGAAGATGAATAAATAAAAGAGAAAACTGAACTCCAGCAGGCAGCTACATTTCATTACTTTCTGATTTAGTCATGCAGAGTCAGCCTCACCAAGTGGTAGTAAACATTGTTATCTCCCTGTACTAGGAGGGTGTGAAATACAACTCGAAGGGCACTCTCGGAGTTATTATTGGCTTGCTTTATGCTGTAGACTTTTCTAACAGAGCTGAATTAATTTCTCCATACTGTATCAAAGGAAACTGGGTTTATTTAATACCCAAAGATACTCTCCCAGACAGGTGGCAACACAGCTCTCCGTCAGATGGAGAGGAAATGTACAGCCCGGTTCGTTCGCATATTTGTTTTAACATTTTTCATTCCCAGCATTTTATTAGTCAGCAACGTTAATCTTTAGCTAGAGCTAGTTGCAAGGACTATGTTTCTTTCCTCCTTTCTGCCAGCGTTCCCTGTGCATGGAGCCTTGCACTCGTAGATCCTAAAAGGTTGGGACTGACTTGGGGAGATGCAAAGTTGTCCCCTTGTCCCCCAAATCCTCCCTGGCTGAGCAGGCAACACGAGGCTGCATTAGGACATCCTCCCTGGTGCTGTGTTTCCCACTGAGCCAAATCTAGACCAAAACAACCGCTCCAACCAAACCACTGATGATGTTGTATCTGCTCTTAAATGTCAAGCTGAGGAATTTGCTCCAGTCATGTCACTTCCTGTGCTGAAGTCGAATTTCAGCAGCTGCACTGTCTGCACCAGTCAGAACTAGCTTGTGGTGCATTTCTGAGTGTGTTTATTGCAGCTCAAAGCTGTTGTGAGCAAAGATGCTCCAGGGGAGAAAAAAAAAAAACATCCGACTAACAAAACCCAGCAGTCATACTTCACACGTGAACTCATGTTTTCTGAAGACAAAAAAATTGTTAAGCCTCAGAAGAAAAACTCTAGATTGTGAACTTTAGATCTTTTCCCAGCAGAGTACTCTTATCTTGCCCCAGACTGAAGCGCAGGCGTGAGAACGCAGGACAGCTGAGATGTGATCGCTCCTTTTCCTTTTGTTATGTGGAAGTTATGGGAAGACCAAGCCAGGACAGATGATTTGTCTGTGCATTAGTCAGCCGAAGAACTCGTACTCTTGCAAAACAAAACCACTACCAACAATAATTCAGGCTCTCCAAGGAACGTGTCAGGGAACGTAAAAGCTGGAGACTGAAAGACAAGTTGGGAGGAGGGGAAATACTCGCCTCCCCTTAACATGGGCAAAATGTTCACATTGGTCAAAGCCCTTGGTGCACTATGTCAAGGTCCACGAGCGAGCTCCGAGAAGTCTCTGCTGAGCCTGGTCCCAGCTGCTCAGGGCTGGACATTGGGGCAAAAGCTCCTCATGTTAGTGCTGCACTGACCACAGAAGATGGAGAGTTCCTCTTTGTGCAGCTACCTCAACCAAAATTAGGTGAGATAACGTCGTCGCTCTTGACTGCACAGTATAGACTTGCGCCTTTGTATCTCAGAAAGGCGTTTGGGGATTTATCTCCCTTGATACTTCAGAAAAATAAGCTCTGTGAGACATTGTTGGTTACATACAAATGCAAAACATCGAGCCATAGGAGAGGATTTTAAAAAGCTCTTTACAAGAAATTGTTATAGGTCTTCTAAGCAAGGAGGATAACTGGCCTGTGAAATAACTAGTCAATACAAAAGGACACAGAGAGTCCAAAATCCCAATAATAGATTTTATCTGTCCAAACTAGAAAACACCATCCGGGAAAATAAGATTGGAAGTCTGTTTGGTTTTGGTGCCGGCTTGCATTTTTAGAGCTGAAGTGCATCCAACAGGGAATGACAATGTACAAAATTTGATTAAGCAATAGCAGGGCTAGACTGAAGTTGGGCAGAAGGGGCAGAACAAACTGCAGGCTAGAGAGATCTGAAAAGCAAAGTGCCCCACCAGAGAAACCCGAACCCCTCTGAACGGTAGGCAGGCAGGTGAGATTGTTTTCTAAAGTACATTATTCTGCAGTTAGGTGATAAATCGAGGCACAATGTTATTTATTCCCGACAACATCCCGAACTTTTATCTACATTGTTTACAAAGTCCACAGCTATTTGGCAAACAGGACAGAAGGAGAAGTGTCAGCTGTAAGGGGCTCCTGCTTTGAAGACAAATAGACGGGCAAACAAAGAGTCAAGGAAAGGCTCTAATGTTTCAGCTGTGTGGCTGAGAGCCACTTCTTTGTAGCATATGGCGTACACTAACAGGTTTATTTTCCCTGAGGAGGATGTATAAACTGTCTGCAACTGCTCTTCACACTTGTCACTGTAAGTCAGATAATTTTTCCAAGGCATCCTGCAAAAACAGCCTCCCAGTTGAAGCTGAACAAAGAATTTGTGGATGCCTTGCAGGTCATTTGGGGAGTGAAGGGGTAGTCTGCACAACCAGAGTGTTGTAAAGCACGCGGGGAAGCGCGTTGGAGAAGCTGACAAAGGTGGACGGACACGGTATGAGATGAGAGCAATTAAATGAGGAGGGGCAGGGCTGAGGGGGACACTGCTGGGAAGCAGAGTTAAATTCAGGTCAGCAAAGAGAAGCAGCAAGTGTCAGTGCAGCTGTCCTGGCCCTGCTGAGGTCCCAGCCCAGCAAGGTCTCGCCTGTGCCGGTGGCTCTTGGGCTCTCCCTGCCACCCCGTGCCAGGCAGTGCCTGGTGGGTGCAAGGGCTGGCCAGCACCTGCGGCTGGCCCCAGCGAGCTGCACCCTGCCCCGAGGCCCATTAGACACCGTGATTAACATGCAGAGACCAAAGTGACTGGCAAAGATAATTATACAGCAAGTCAATTGGCTGGCAAAGTTAATTATGCAGGGAGTCAAATGAGTGGTGAACCAAGTGACTGAGGCAGAATAAAGAAACATTTGGCAGTGACAAATGGCAAAACAAGTTACTCAGACAGAGGGTCAAGCGGGCTGGACACTGGATGTGTTTTCCGGCAGCAGAAGCTGGCACAGTGTCAGGGAGAGCTCGCTGCCTGGCGGCATCGCTCCCAGCGCGCGTCCCTGGGCAGGAGCACTGGTGTCACAGCCTTGGCTCCAGCGGGACTCGCACCTCGATCTGCCTTTGCTTTAATTAGTCTGTAACTTCAAGTCATTTAGCTGCCCTCCGCCTCAGGACAGCTCACTGTCCCCGCTGCACCACACAGGGAAGTATTTTGCATTCTCTTCAGCCGAATATAAAGCAGAGGTATCGACCTGAAAGGGAGACATATTAACTAACCCAGAAGTGAACTGTGTGCGTGCCCTTGCCTGCGTTCCCAGCGCCACCATCAGCAACAACCTCCCGGCACACTCAGGAGCCGAAAGGAAAGTCACCATTTTTCTTCTGCCACCAGCATTGCAAGGGGGGAAAAAACCCAAACAAACCACACAGGCTCGGCGAGGTTTTCACCAACACATCCTAACAGGCCACATCTTAACTGGAAAACAGCTCCATTTATTTCTCTTATGAGCAATGGCATATTTTTAGGAGGCTTAGTGCGAGTAGATGGCACAGAGCTTTGAGATCCCTTTGGGAAAGCCTACACACTTCATTTCCATATATATTATGTTACAAAAATAGTAAGAGCCCTGACGTGACCTGCTCCCAGTACCAGGGAGACAGGTAACTGTGACGTTTTTATTTCTTCATTTCCATATATATTATGTTACAAAAATAGTAAGAGCCCTGACGTGACCTGCAAAGGGCTGAAGGGAGACAGGTAACTGTGACGTTTTTATTTTTTACAAGATATAACCCACCCCCAAATTGTTGAGATTCTCAAGTGTTTGGCTTTGTTCCTTGCTTGTTTCTACATTAGATATCTCACAGGAACAGCTGAGCTAGACTTCCCCAAAACTACATTATAGCTAGAAATTCCAGACACAGAATGGAACAATTGAAAGAAGAATGTTTAATCCCGCTGTCTGCAATAGTTTGGAGTTTGTTAGTATTTACTTAATTCCGCTGGCCAGCTGGCACGAGTGGGCTTGGAGACCACATCTGGTGGGAAAGCTCAGGTATCTAGAATGTAGATTTGAACACAAGTTCTCTAGTAAAAGAGATTAAAGTCAACTTTTCTTAACTGCCTACAAAGACAGCTTTTCCAAACTACACCAAGGGTTTGCTAGATGAACTCCACTCTTCACATGCAACAGTTTCATTTCTCACTACAACATTTTATTTGAAAGCATCTTCCTTTTGAGGTGATTTAAGCTGCTATGGTCATGAGATTTAACAAAAAAAAAGAAAAAGAGGAAATGAAAATAAGGAAAGGCAACCCTGAAACACTTGGCAGTTTAAAACAAAGAAAAACAAACAACAATAGCAGGGAATCAGTGTGGTACATGAAAAATAAAACCTTTCTAGGTCACGCTTAAATTTGCATTAATGGCCTTCTTGTCAAATTATCTCAGGGGAACTTCAGCTTCGCATGCAAAAGAAGCGCGATACAAACTAGAGCGGTAATACTTGTTTTATTTACCACACCATTTTCTCCAAAGGAACTAAATATGAGAATTTTGAGGGATCTGACTTTCATCTTTTATAAAGGAAGCACAGTCAGGAAGAGCTCACTGTAATTAGCAGCTAGTCAAAAAATAGATAATTCCTCCCTGTATTTACTCAGCAGTGTGTACTTTAATCACGGAAAACATTACACTGACCCGAGCCACCTCCTCCTATAGACCGGCTCAGGAGCTCGTTTGTTCTTTTCTTGGATCAGCTCTTAAGAAAACAAATCTTACCACACGCACTCAAAAGCAAACACAGGGTATTCCCAAATCTGCACCTGAAAACATATTTGATAAAGGAGAGAGAGCGGAGGGAAGAAAAAAAAAAGTCATAAGCATTTCATCTTCCAGTCCAACGTGTAAGAGCGTTGAGGTCACCTAAGGGTTGTTGCTGTTGTTTTGGAGAATCAGGGCGGTGTGTTGACAAGATTGGGGAATTAATAGAGATCCCAGCTTTGATTGTCGGCTGGAGTCCCAGTGCGTGGTGAGCAACTGGCTATTCCCGCTGCCTCAGCAGATCGCGGGGGACACTCACCACATCGGAGTTTTGAGCCACGCACTCCGTCAGCGTGAAATGAGACCTCTGACCCTCCTCTTTTTCTTCCTATCGAGCAGCTGTACACAATGCGTTTGCTGAAGACACTCCACAGCTCAAGTGTTGTTAGTAGGTGGAATCTGGAGGTGGTTTTCCACTGCTGCCTCTCGTCTGGCGGCTCATGGTACAACCCATCAGCTAAGTTTTTACTTGGTAAATTTGTTAAGATTTACTGCGTAACCAACCTAGTGCTCGCACAAAGGGAGATAACAAACGGACTTCTGCACCCAGCTCTGAAGGGCGTGTGAGCACACGGACACAAAGTCTGTAACCGACAAAGGGAGTATCATTCGTGCCATCAAATCTGCGGTGACAAAGCAGGGCACGGCACCAGGAAGCCTTTTCTCAAATGCTAAACTCTCACCACTGTCCCAGCAGATAAACCAGATACAAGAGCACTGCTGTTATTACTTCAGGCTGAGAAAATTGAAACAAATCTTTTGAATTAACAGTCATTTTCACAAATAGCCGAGGGCTGCCAATTTCTCGGACTTTCTTGAAACTCCTCTGAATTTTAAAGCTAGTAAAGACTTTACAGCTGGAGCGGGAGCAGATAATCCAGCCCAGACACTGCTACAGGAAAGAGACCTGAGAGGGCAAGTGAACAGACATAAAGCACCGTGGCTGGCAGAAACTATGTGCACCCACTGTATGGAGGCACAATTGTTGCAGGGAACACAAGGCAGTAGAAGAGTCATGCCCAAAGAAAATTTAAGGCAGCCAAGGCAGGACACAAGAAAGCTGCTGAAAACTTCATTTTAAAGGTTTGGCACCTCCAGTGAACACAGAGTTACCTGTTTTCATCCTGGAATATTCAAATGGTGATTTTCAGAAGTGTACGTCCTGTCTATTAAGGTGGCTGGATCAGCAGTTTTACATCGCTCAGCCACGGCTGCTTTCATTATCTGCCACCCATCTGTACTGTTGGTGTGCTTGGCTCTTTTACAGTGTTGATCACGTCTGATTTAACATGCCAGGTTACATTAACAGCTCTGAAACACAAATGACCACACAAGTCCTGAAAAAGCGGTTGGGCTGCTTTGCTGTTGTTACGCATTACAGTCCCCTCCCCATTGTCACTGAATCCGACCCAAGAAGCTCTTCTAGGGGGAGGCCATTAGCCACCAAACACCCCAGGGCATCACAGCCCACAAAGCTGATACTTTCTGCCAGCTGACCAGCAGCTCTAAAATGCGCAGAGCTTATAAGGTTCCCTGGCACCCCTCCTCCCCCCAATTAGTCATACCAGTGACTTCTCTGTATGAGGAATTAGGAAGAAGGGGGGGTGAAAAATAGCTTTTCTTTTGGCTTCTAATTTAATGAAAAGCTTAAATGTGCAGTGAATTCGGAGAATGTAACCTTTGGGGCTCTCATGAAGAACAATGAAAATAAGAAAATCTAATATTTCTCGCATGAGTATATCCCTTAAAACTGTGAGAAATCTTTTTTGGTAGAAACTGAAACCAGAGGCAGCTCAGAGTCTTGTCAGACGGCTGTAAGATTAAATAGTCTATTAATCAAAAATCAGATTAACAGCACTTTGTTAACGCTAATTACGTGAGGAAAGCCAGCCTCTTGTTGCCTTGCCAAAATATTGGATATAATTTTTTTCTTCTTCTTCATCGCACCATTTTAGACCAAATGTTTTGGCAGCTTAATTAGAGGCAGGTGGTGCCGTTGCCATAATTACATCGAAGTCCTCATATTTTGTCATCCTGCTTAATTAGAGCCGTTGATTCTGCATGGAAGGGAAGCAGCATCCTGGCCAACCAAATATTGCCGCAGTTTTTATGGGGAATGCAGTGCACCTTTAGATGAGAGCCACCTGGTTCAGAGGATGCCAGGTATGTATATCAGGTTTGGGACAGTACTGCCGTCTCCAGCAGGAAGTAGTTAAACTGTAACTCTCAACTGCAGATGAAACCCAAACCCACTACAGTCAATGGCATCATTCCCATAGACTTAACAGGGACCACATCCTAGCTGGCTTTCCTGAACAGTGTAAGACTTATTTATTCAGGACGAGTATGGGACAACTCCACAAATATAACTGAGATCAAAAATTGGCTCATTAATCTCACAGGAGTTGGGCTGGCTGTGGCCAGGGAAAGCAGAGCTGGATGTGGCTTGCATGACACCTCAGGCTCACAGCCCTTGGCTCAGGGTAACACTTTTCTCACAAGGTCCCAGCAAGACTTATACTGAGGCTGTAGAGTGGTCATCTTCAGCTCAAGGTCATAAACAGAGCCCACAATTCATCCACCTGGAGGTCTGAAAAAACTGATAAAGCTTCAGCTGCGATTGCCACCTCCACAGATGTCTCCAGCTAAAACAGTCCTAAAACTTACACTGCACCAGCTGGCATGAATGGGAAGTTCACGTTTCTGTGCCAGCCAAACGGCTGATTTTTCAGAGTGACAGAGCAAGTGTAGATGGCAAAGTTACAGTCTGTACATCCCTAGGAGTCAAATAACCTCTCAGCCTCAGCTGGTCCTTCTGGACTAGAGAAATTGTGCCATGGCACACGAGAGAGTGGCTCGGTCTGCATCACAATCACAATTTTCTGCACCCCGGACTCGACTCCATTCAGACGTACCAGGGTAGCAACCTAGAGTAACACCTGTGCACACAGAGCATGGTCCATGGCTGATCCTAACTGAAACGGATCTAATAGATAATGGATTACCTGCATCTTTAAAACCTTTGGCCTCTTTCCCATTTCCACCATCCCATTTTTTACCACCACATGATTTATCTTATGATTGAGCTCCTTAGACTGAGCTCTGGGGGCCCTGTAGAGCTCCAGTCTGCCGAGCTCTCTCTGATCTGTATATGGTGCTTCCAGCATTAGGGAGCTATTAATCAAAATCAGTGCTACAGAATGTAAGTAATAAAGTCCTTTAAGCACCACATTTCCTTTAAGCCTTCTCATTTATCCCTGAGATCTTACACTGCCTGTTCAAAGTTAGTGACAGGACTCAATTTCCCATCTGTGCTTGCTAATTTCTTGCTGATCTCAGAGGTTTTAGACCATTGAATCCAGACAGCTCTTCTACAGGGAGTGGAGCCAAGCCAAACTATCTCAAACAGCAGACCAGGAACATCCCTGGGGGAAAACGCCCAATTCCCCAGGATTCCTTGGTCGCTGGGGAAATGGTTTGAGGAAATCAGCGCTATACTTCCCTTTGCTGCTCTGAATTTGGATCCCAGCTCCCACTTTCCTAAGAGAGGCAGAGCAGTGTCCCACCTAAATGATATTCTGATTTCCCTATCTCAGGCTGTTTCTGTGAGCCCAATTCTGTGCAAATCTGATGGGAGCTCACTTTCTTATCAGCAAAAAGATCAAGGTTTTCCCAGTTCGTGTGGGCACGGTGCTGTCTCAAAGAACAGGGAATAAATTCCAGCATAACCATAATATATTTAATCCCATTTCTAATGTATGCAGCAATTTGAAAACATTCTGGCTACTTTTATATTTAATGCAAATAACCTAGCAATAATGTTGTAACAGCTATAGCTTCAGTGAGGTACTTAAGATGTCACAAAGTCTTGTAAAGTGCAGTCAACTCAACAGCCTGAGTAAAGACATCGCAGATTATCAGATTCTAGGGTGTTTTCCGTATACACAGCTAATAAACTCTGAAAGGTGTTAAAAAGCCCAACCACAAATAAAGATTATCAGGCTATAAAAGATGTTATTTAAGGTATTTTTGGTAACTAAACCATCCAACAATTATGTCCTGGCCCTTCACGTAAGCTCTAAAGCCTGCAGTGAAGAAAAAAAGAAAAAAATCTCGGAAAATGAGTCTCTGGACTTCTAAGTTCTCAAGAAATAGACCAAGCTTTTCTGACAGCATTTACCTGAAAGTCAAAAAGAAAAGCAAGACCAAAGGCTTAAGACCAAGCCTTGTGTTGTTTTTTTGTGCAGGGAGAAGAGATGGAAGGACTGAATTGAGCAGTTGTCAGAATCACAGCTTGATCTGTATTTCTGCATTTCTCTTTTGGACAGACTCCAAGATCCAAATGAAAACGCTCTGCCCTCTGCTACAAGGGAGTTTTAATCCACCCCAAATTTAGCAGCAGCAGCAGCATCCCTTCCCCTGTGGCAGTGAGCATTTAACAGAGCACGACTGCAGCCATTTCCCTCTTTTCCAAACCCACTGCTACAGAGAAAATCTCCATGTTTCATTTTTATTATTTTTGAAATGAAGTGTCGGGGAAGTTTCCTCAAGGGAAACCCCACCGCTCAGTCTCACAAGCTGGCTGGTTCGGCATGCAGCTGAGTAGCATCAAAACCGCTGCGAAGACTCCAGCAGGAACAGCCATGAGCCTACGAAAGGCTCAGCCTGTGCTCCCAGACACCCTGGTACAACCCCACTCGGTCGGGTGTTGTGCTGAGGCCAGGCCAGTTCAGGTGCTCCCGAGCTGTCGTCTGTGAATACAGCCCAGGCGGCTGAACGCTTCCCTCTCTACACACACAGCTGAACGCCCGCAGCCAGGAGCAGGAGCGGTGGCAAATGGCTAAAGCGAGCTTGGGGAACCCCAGCTGGGCTGAAATCAGGCTGTAACTCTTTGCTTCGCACAATCGCAGCTGGATGGCACATTCCTCAGTACAGCATTTTGTTTGCTTTAGTTACCTAGGCTTTTGCTGTAAAAATTAAAGGTGTTTCCTGGGAATGGAAGAACTATAGACACAACACAAGATTTTAGATTTTAAGATGGTACTTATGACAGTCAGCTTAGTGTAACAGGTCAGAGACACTCCAGATAGAGCTCTCAGCTTGTTTGGACAACTGTACCTTTGAGGTACCGTAGATTTGTCTGTAACTGATGGAGAATCCAGCCCCTCCAGAGACTGATCAGCCTGTCTAGAATAGCATATCTCTACATTCTCACGGGAGAAACTTCCCAGATAAGTAATTTTTGCTCAACAGACAAATGGAAGCCCAGCCAGCAGTAGGGTTGATTTTCCTCGTGGAGGAGGAGAGAACTCTTTGCCTAGCTCCAGAAAGCACCCAAGTGATCCAGAACGCTCACTATCCCTCTGTCCATTGAAGTGTGGAATATGGTACTTCCTGAAGAGCCCAAATTCATGTCAGTGAAAGTTACTTGAAGCTGAATCTAAATCCGTAAGTTACTTTAAATGAGAAAGATTCCAATAAAGAAAATAATTTTGGACCAGTTCTCTTTGGTTTGAGTTTTCATGGTTTAACCAAACCTACATCCTATGGCAGCCTCTTTGGGAGGAGATGTTATGACCCTCCATGAGACAGATGCAGCACACCTTCCCAGCAGATCCCTCAGCCGTTGGTATGAGACCTTCTCTGGTGCATAAAGATTTGCCACGTACAATATGTTACAGGTCAAGAGAAACTATCATAGTAATCTAGCAATGCATTTATACACATCTTGCCCTGCATTCACCAGGGCTCTTCAGTCCCTGCTTGAGCCACACCGAGGAGTACCTGTCCCACCTCTCTCACACCGCTTGTGACTTATTTCTAGTTTCAGTTTTAGCAGATCCTGCAATGCTCTACAAAGTGTGTGTTTTTCCCTGGCTGTTATAACACCTATGCTACATAAGACTGGGTGGAAAGTGTTTTTATCTGAAAACCACTCAAAGCAAAATGATCCCTGTCAGTTTTATTCAGTCCATGTTTTATAGGAAGAGAGAGTACAAAGCATGTGCTAGCTTGAAGAATACTGATCATCACTACACAGACGCGCTGTGGGTAGGGCATGGTTATAATGCCTTTGCTGGCGTGGAAGAGATATCCCAGACCCAACTGAACATTCTTATCATTAGTATTCACCCTTTGATCATGCACTATTGGCTTTTATGCTGGTTGATTCATGTCCCAAATAAGTAACAATAAAGAGGGCTTAGTTCAGCACACGCGTTTCCTTTACGAAGGCTCTGCAGCAATGGTGGCTGTTTGTCATCGTTGCCCAACACCGGTGTCGCTAGGAACTTGTGGGAGGATGCAGCAGACACCTCCCTTTCTGTGGCAACCTGTTGCCTTTAAGAAACACCAGCCGAAGGAGTTGCAGGGTGCGCAGTTTTGATTACGAGGGAAGGGTATTTCTGACCAAGCTGCTGTGAGCGGTGCTTGAAACAGCCACGGAGCGGGTAAGATCTCCACGGTGTGCTCAGTCCTGGTGTTTCACTATAGTGCTTAAACGAAAATGAATTCTTGATAGTCCACTTGTGTGTTTTCCCTAACAATTTTCACTGCTGCTCTTCTGGTCCAGTGTTCCTTGACACAGGCGATAAGAATTCAAAGGACCTAAGTGCCCACAAAACAGGAGTGGCTCAGAGGTGCCTGCTTGTTAAATAACTAGCGCAGACCTGGCCATGCCAGCGTAAGCTCCTTTCCACAACAAGCTGATGGGAAAGCTTCAGAGCTTTCTGAGCTTGCTGAACCAGGCTGATACTCAGCAGTCCCATCAGATTTTGGGGTATCAACACTGGCCCTGCAGCCATAAGCTTGAGGAAGCGTGGAGTCACTGTTGACAGGGACTGCAGTCCTGGACGTGAGAAGCTGGGTATCCCATTACTAGTCCCCCAAGACCTGTCTCTGCCTTTTTAATACGTCGAAGCTCTCAGCTGTACTTCAAAGGCTTTGACCCTGTAATTCTTAATCAAGGAAATCAAAAAGAATTCTACTTGATTAAATCAAAAGTAGATTTACAAGATTAAAGACTGTAAAATCAGGAATTCACATTGAAAGGAGAAACTCTGAAGTGCTCAGTGTAGAGTAAAGAAATATAATTTTCCTTATGTGGCTGAGATGGGGTTTTCCAAGTAGGTGTGATGCAGGAAGGTGCCTAGATCCCACTGAAATTCCTGGCACCTAATTGCATTAGGGCACTTCAAAAATCTCAGTCATGCTTATTAATTGTCTGTGATAAAATTTAAGTGATATATTTGCCCTTCTGTTTTACAAGGCAATAACCCAATTAATGTGTGGATAAACTAGGAGGCCAAAGGGAATTGGATTATGTCTGAGGAAAACAGAGGAGCAATTAAAGTATCGCTATTAGAGGAGAGATTGAATTAACATAGTAATGAAAATATTCCTCCCAGTTTGGGAGACGGGGGCTAGGTTTCCCTTTTTGTGTCTGGGGATTATAGGCAGTGAGAGCCCCTTGTAATACCCTACAAGCGGACAAGCCATCATTTCATTGCACGTGAGGTGGCTTGCAGGGAGACTGAAAAAGTAGGGATTGAAAGAGTGAAGGTTCATGCACCTCTTTCTGCCCCAAAGCTCCTCCTTCCTGCCAACCTCAGCCTCCCTCTCACATCCACACCCAGGGGCTGCTGCTCTCCTGCTTCCAAACAGCTCTTCAAGTTTGAGTCCAAGTGAATGTTTTAATTAACAGAGAACAAGTCCTACCTGGAGCAATCTCATTAAAGAGACAAATCCAACACTGGTCGTGATTTGCCCTCAAAATTAAAATAGTGCCTCCAGGAAAACATAAGACTGTCTTACAAACCCACAGACAACTATAACCGTAAACTGAAACACCTTAGAGTAACAGAACAGCCTTGTTTTGCCCAGACTGCCAAGCCTAGGGCAGCACTGCAATTCTAGTCCACCGGCCTGTTTGGTTCTACCAGCTATACAAGTCACGAGTGGAAAAAAACATACACCATGCTTATTGCTAGTTTATGGCTCCTCTTCCCCTGTTGTGCAAGTGCCAAAGCCTAGTTTATAGTTCCGACAGTAATATCGGTGTGCACAATGGCGGAAAATGAATTATGACTTGGTGTAACAGAATGGCTTCTGAAATCATGACGATAATCCTTAATCATGTACTTCGCAGACACTGTTCCCCAGAGTCATATGGATGCAAAACAGTGTTGGAAATACATTAGCAAGAGAAAGAATGAATCCCACCCCTCTTACAGTGGTGTTAAAACTCCGCGTTTGGCATTGTCCTTTCTGGGGCTGTGAGTTTAGTCCTGGGAATATTTAATGAACTGACAAGCTAACGAGTTTTGCCTATAAGTAGGCTTTTGAATTTAAGGCTGGCTTTGGGTTTGTTTTAATTGAGAACTTTGACAAAGCCGTTTGCAGTTGTGTGCTAAAAAGTACTTGCTCATACACTGTCATGGATTATTTTATTGCTCAACCGGAAAAGTAAGAGCAGAAAATTACTACTCCTAATACACACGCTTGTGTTAGCAACGCTATAGCCACCACAGTGAGACTGGCTGAGATCATGTCAAAATAAGCTGGAAATATGGGGGTGGGGTTTGTTGTTCGGTTGGTTTTTTTAAGGTGAAGAATACATGTTACAGCGACAAGAAGCCGAGTTTCAAGCCAGGTCACCTCTATGCCCTACGTGGGCAACCCAGTTTCGCAGTGTCCAGGCTCAATTTAGCCCTTTGGCTGAACATCAAAGCCGATTTTATGGACTTGCCAACAGGATGTAGAGGCATCAGCACCCCTACATGCGCTTTTAAGACTGAGGTAGGTGAACAGCCTGTTTGGGGGATATGACGGATTGGTCCTTATACCTAAAGGATATATTTTGTCTCGATTAGAATGTAAAGCAGGAAGTCTCTATGATGTTATACAAGTCAGGCTGGATAATTTAAATAGCTTAATTCAGTCCTTAGAACATACAGCTATACTTTTCAAAGCCAGCAACACTAATCCATACCAGGCTATTGTTTAATTCCCTGGATTTCTGGAATTCTGCCTGTCAAGGTGCACATCAGCCAAGCAATCAGGTTTTTGCACGGTTCAGTTAAGAGTTCATGGTATCTTCATTTGAGGGTCAGCATTCGAAGTCATTACAAGAGTCCCCTTTGACTAGCTGGGTGTGACAAGGTCAGAGCAATAGACTACTCCAGTTCAGAGCATCCACACGTGGTATGTTCACACCAGCTGGGGTGGAACAAGACCTCAGTTTGGTCCCTGTGCCCGCTGGACCTCCACATCCTCGCAGGACTTCAGTGGCATTAGCTCTATCTGTAGTAGTGGTTGTACAAGTAAACTTTGAAAAGCAAACAAGAGTAGAATTGGGGCAAATCTCTTGCTTAAAATCCAAGCTAAACCAAGTCTATATCTGAATAATGCTGAAAGTCCAAGGCAAACATTCCCATTAAGCCCTTTCCGCAGAACGTGACATCTATAAACAGACTTTCCCCATATGTGTGCGGTTGTGAAATGAAACGTGGGATTCTCAGGATCCGAAAGGCTTCAACGTCATAACGATCAGATCCAACATAATGTGGGTAGAGAGCAGCCAAACAGTCCTTTCTTATTTGGCACCAGTGGGTTGGATCTATGGAGAACCCGCCCCAGTCCTTTCATATGTGAAAGGACAGTCACTGCCCTTACACCAGTCTTGGTAGACTATGTGCTCCTAGAGGCAGATGTGGTATGAACTCCTCCTCTACCCAAGCCAGCAAGCACCACGACAGAGGGACTGCTCTGGTGTTAGAGCGGGCTGACTTTACCCTTCTTCGCTAAAGTTGATTTGATCCCATAGATTACAATGTTTGAGAAGACTGCAGGGGGTGCATGGTACAAAAAATCAGAAGCACTGGGACAAGCCATCCCTGAAGATGCTTAACCAGAGCTGAGCTATGGCTATTAAGCAATAGATATAGAAGTTGATTAATTATTGAGGAAAGAGAAGCCTTTTTCATGCCAAATGTCCTTATCAAAAAGGGATGAATCACCAACTGAAAGCTAGATATTTGAACACTTCACTCTGGTTTTAGCCAATCCCAGTTCCTATGAACGCATCCATTATTCCTAAATACCCATCAGACTTTGGATCCAGTTGCTGCAGTGAGACCATTACCAGTGCACGTGCCTGGGCACGTGCACACCAGGTCCAGTGTCCCCATGCAGACATTAAAGACTGATGCTCATAGAAGCAGCCAAACAAATATTCTGGCTCATTTGATTTTGAAATGTGTAATAGGAAGATCTGAAAGGACATTCATTTTTCCTCAGATTGAGATGCTTTAATCATCCTTGGAAAGGAAGTTTCTTCATATTCCTTCCTTACTTTCTTCTTTGCCTCCCCTCAAACAGCAGCCCCTCTGCTATTTTAACAAGCTCTCAATCTCTTAACGCTTCAGTGTGTTCAAACGTTTCTTAACAAGTGCCAAGAGGAAACAAAAAGAAGGAAAATTATTATTTTTAATCCGTTCCCTAGTCAAATGCTTACAATTTAGCTGCGCTTATGCTGAAATTTGTTAGCAAATTATAGATAAAGGATTCAGAGTAAGAGCCAAAGCAGCTTTCTCAGAGACAATTCCCTGCAGTCTGGTCATTGAATGACTAAGGGGAAAAAAAATCCACATGAATATGAGCATTTGCCCTTTGAAAACACTTTTAAAAAAGCCATTCCTCTAAAACAGGGACATTTTTCTTTAAATGGTTAATATTAATAATTCACTAGTTCTCAAGTGATTCCAGTATTTTATTTCATTTCTGAGCTAGAGCTTTGCTTTGACTTTCAGAGGTTTAGGTCAGCCAGCATATAACCCAGGCTGTGTTAACTGAACCAGACAAAGATCATTCTGCGGTTAAGGCCCTACTGGTATTCAGGAGCTGTAGGTTCAAATCAGCTTCTGCTCTGGAGTACCTGTGGGACCCTGGGGAAGTCATTTAGCCCCTTTGCTCTCCAAGGTAGATTTCCTCCATCTTTTCTATCAGACATTAAATAGATCTTGACAGTAAAACAGACTTTGGTTTCAGAAAACAAAAAATAAAATTTCCAGGATCATTTTTGGCCAAGCCCTGCAGCCTTTTCAGGCAATTGAAACCCCACACTGTTTATTCAGTTTGCACAGGGTTTTGGGAAGGCAGGGGCTTCTAGGAGAGTAGGAAAGAGCAGCCTTTCAGACATGCGTATGCTCTGTTGGAAGTCTGGGAAGTCAGTTCCACAAAATCACTCAGGTTTGACAGCTGGGAAATTCCTGCTCAAGAAGTTCCTTGTGACTCTTGAGTACAAGCTCTGACTGTAAGTTCCTCAGGACCGAGATGAGCTCTAATTACCCAAATGTGTAGTTTCAGCAAGGGGGATACCTGCCGTTGGTTGATACCTCCGTGTGCTAAATGATGCTTGTGCCTAATGAGAGACAACTTCTTTGCCATGCAAGGCTCGGTTATGGAATTAAGAGGAACCTTTCAACGGCAGCCGCTTTCAACTCTCTCATTTACACTGTAAAAGCTGCTGCTTCCTGTAATAATTGGGAGGGAGAGGAGGCAAAGCCCAGGTAAGCTGATCCGCTCCCCCAGGTGCCTGCGCACCCAGCTCCTGCCAGATCAAAGCAGAGCCACGCGGGGAGGCGAGGGGAGAACTCAGCCCCTGGCACTTCACGGAGAAATATGCCGGAGCATGCCTTGTGTTTAGTCAGGACCCGGCACATATCTTTGATGTGTGATAACAGCGAGGCAGGTAAAAGCATAAAGGGAGGGCCGACAAGTTATAGCACAGGTGGGAAAGGCAGTTGCAAGTCCAGGGTAAGTTGAAGGAAGTAACATTTATGTTTTTCTGGAAGAGCCCAGACATATACCCCGGTCATTAAATGATCCAGGCAAAGGCAGAAACGCACCAGATCGAGAAAGCTGCAGCTGATAAACTTGGAGGAAAGATGAATGACCTGAGACCTGATACAGCTGCAGCTGGTGCAGGAGATCAGGAGGACTTTGCTGAGCTGCAGGTGAAACCCCCCATTTCGTAGACACAGAATAGCCTTTAGGATAGCAGCTCCTTGATGCCAAGGTGGTGGGACCATATTTAGATGGGTGTAACTCATTACTGACCAGACTGGGGACCTCAAGACACTGGACTGGTTTCAGTTCCACTAATGTTTGCAATATGAGGAGCAAACTGGATGTGAGCAATGCCTTCTCCCTAATGACAGAGATCTGGTAAGCCACTTTGATTCTGGAGACAGTTTCTGACTGGGGATGGCAACACTGCTGCACAGGCAGCACCTAACCATCATTAGTGTTGCAGAGCTGAACTTTGGAGGTTTCAAGCAGTCCTGTGTAGACCATCTTCTTTCCTTAATTTTTTAGATTTTTTTCCTACTCAGGAATTAGCAAAGACAAGAAATGATTCCTGCCACCAAAGCTGCAAGATACTGTTTGAATAATCTTTATTAAGCTTTGAGGAAGAAATGTTTCTGCCTGGTTACCCATATTTACAGTCTGGGGTACTTCATTGCGTAGTGTTCATACATGTTTTCCGCTTACAGGAAAGATTTCAGAAAGAAATTAAGTCACTGAATAAATGAAGTCATTTTTCTGCTCTCCATTCCGCATTTATTGTTCTTTAATGAAAAAACATCCTTGTTGGATTTTTAAAACAAGGCTTAAATAAGCACAGTACGATTGTGCAGAGGAGTCATGTTTGTGCATGCTGCACATGTCTGAATGACAAAAAGAAGCTATTATGTAGAAATCATAATGTTGTTACACACCTACCAAAGCCAAAAAGAAAGAAAACAAAAAACCAAAACACCAACTTGGCCTGATTTGACTGGTTTTGCTTTTGCAGGATGCCTTCAGCAAGCTTTGGTTCGTCTTTGACTTTACAAGGAAGCAAGTACAAGAAGACTGGAAGATGTTCCTTTGAAACTTTTCTATGTAGGGAAGGAGTGGATTTAAATTCCCTAAAAAACCAAAAAAAGTTTAACTTGTGAAATTTCTT
The DNA here is from genome assembly GCF_000710305.1 of Buceros rhinoceros silvestris. Taxonomy (NCBI): domain Eukaryota; kingdom Metazoa; phylum Chordata; class Aves; order Bucerotiformes; family Bucerotidae; genus Buceros; species Buceros rhinoceros. The sequence continues at coordinate 25,196 of NW_010416331.1, read as the reverse complement.
ATTTCCTAAATGAATTATTTTCTGCTTCTCTTAAAGATGTGATTGATTTGATGGTCAGAAAGAATATGATTCCTGAATGCCCTGGTTAACAGCCATGAATCAGCAGCCTTCAGAGTGACCAAATGTTGGTTTAACCTTCTGAATCCTGCAAACACCACCAGCAGCTCTGATGATTTGGGCAGTCGGCATCACCCCCAGGAAAGGAGCAGGGAAGGTGGCTTGACAAGCTGAATGGTAAATAATGGCACCAGATCATCTCAGCCTTGGATAGCGAGAACCTCCTGATACAAGACACCCATTCTGCCTAAGTATTAATCTAATTACAACCTTGGCCTTGTCCAATTAGTTTTTAAAACTCAGAATAAGTGTTTGTAAGGAAAAGGATTTTCTAAGTAACAAGATGTCTATCATACAGTTTAACAAACTTCACACAAGAGCATGCCAATGCTTTTCTGAGCCATATGTGGATTTCTGTTGTCAGTTAAAAATCTTGAATACCCCATGCAGGAACTACTGAATAAAGCTGTTTATACTCTAGACATAAACAGAAAAATTTTGGATGATTCTTTGCATGTCATCTTTATTACCAATTTAAGGCACTTCCAAACAGATTAAAATTAGTATTATTTAAAAAACATTAAGTTTTATGAATAGAAACAGGCATCCAATACAGTCTTTGGAGCCAGAACAGCTGTAGCTGACTGCAGAGCTAATGCTCTTCAAGCCAAGAGCTGCCTTTTTGTGTTGCAATTATACAGTGCCTCACACCAGAAGTTTATCCTTAAACCAGTAACTCCTCTGACAGTGCCTTACCCTTTAGGATCAACCTGACATAGGGCTGAACAGCCCTGTTTTCCACTGAAGCAGTTTCTCGTGACTTCTGTGCCCTAGGAAGGGTGAGGACTCTAACTTGCCATCACTGAAAAACCCCAAAAGTGAGAGGCTCCAGGAATCAGGTCCATGTTCTGCCTTCATCCTAATAAAAGCATAAAAACAAGGGCCAACACCACAGCTCGCTCACACTGAGAGCTGAAAGCCACAATCCAGCTGCTCTGGCTGGTGCAGCCCTTTAATACCTCTGGAATTCCCCCAGTGCAGCTCTCACTTTGCAGCGGGATGAGCTTGAGCAGCTTGTTTGTACTCGGCCTAACGCTCAGCACACAGCATCCTCAGCATGGATAGGGCCATCTCAGCTGTGATTAAAATCCATCAAAGACAGCAAACGGATCTTCTTTCCCCAGTTCATCACCCGTGCTGGTTTTCCAGGGACAGCTCCGCTAATCTATGGGAGGCCACCGAGGGTGCAGACAGCACTGTTAGCGTCAGCCGCGGCACGTTAACTCAAAATCCTGGCAGCACTGGAGACAGCTGCCCGCGCACTGCTGAGCCTCCCAGACATGAAAGGCTCTACAGCTAGTGGCGAGTCTTTAGCAGAGGCCACTCCCCTGCATCAGTACTCGCCTCAGATGTGGGGGCACAGTTCTGCTGGAGCAGACAGGTCTGAGGTCAAGCAAAGCTGTTAAAGATCTCAGCTTGTGTTTTGTAAAATGAGAGTACTGGGATTAGCATCCTGGCTGATGCCTGGCTCTGCCACCAGTGTTTTTCCTCTTACCTCTTCTAACTATGTCCTGTGGTTTCTGGGAATGGCTCTTTCCTGTCCTGGGTAGCGGTTATTATCCCAGCTCTGGTCCAAGCTACAGGAAGGACTGCCTGTTACCTTCTTGGGCTGGGTCTAATGCTCAGAGGTGCTGCTGCAATGCAGATGCTTTCAAGACAGGAGCACTGAGAGGCCATTTCCCGGTCTCCCACTGACACATATAGACATTTTTGGTCATGCAGCCTTCTCCCTCCACGACAGACCTCCTCTTCCTCCAGAGCGCAGCTCGGTGCTTCGCCAAGAGTTTTACACTATGCAATGGATGCTGCAGTGGAAAGTTAAGGCCACTCTTCCAAATTCCTCTCTCAAACTATTAAAATCAGTCTGGGTTTTTGTTTTTTGTTGCAATGGTAACAGCCTCCCTCATTTGTAAAGGAATATAGATTTTTATCAAAACCTACTAAAATGCAAATCATTCAATCTTTGCTATTTTGGAGAATGAGACTTAGGAGTTGACAAACAGTCTACTCGCCATCTGAGAGAGCTTGTCACAACACACATAAATTATCACACACACCCCCAAAGTACGGTAATCTAAAAGAAAAAAAAAAATGGATTTTTCTTTTCTTCTACTACAGCCCATGGAGAATTATCTTCTTTGCAGAGCTTCTTGTGATGTATTGCTGCTCAATCATGCATGCACCTTTGAAACAGCATCACAAGTTCTTCCTGACAGAAAGTAATGTGTTCCTACTCCAAGGTTACCTTTGTTCAAAACATACAATAGAAACTAGATGCTAATGAGAAAATAAATGCACAGTGCAGTCTTTGGAAGTGGCATTGCTGAAGCTATCACCTTGCCTGAAGCAATAAATTCCAAGCGAGCCCAGACTGTATTTTTTAAATTTATCACCTCACAGACTAACAAGCATTGATTATATGTTTTTCTTCGAGTAATTGCCAATATCATTAATATGTTCAAAAGTACACTTGAAAATAAAACAGATTCTGAGCGCTTCTACAAAGGAGAATATGCATGAGGAACAAAGTCTAAAATTCTCTGCGAGAGGAGAATCCTGACAAGCCCCCAACTTCAGTTAACTGGGACAAGCTCCGTAAGAAAATGATTGTCACTGAGGTTAAGAACAGTGAGAGATTAGGGGGAAGTCCTCAGGCCCACAGCTGGGCCAGCCATCACCCTCAAGTGCGGGCAAGCCCCCTGCTCAGTGGTCCCAGCCAGCAGCCCCTAATCAGGACCTCATGAAGAAATAGAGTTCAGAAGCTCTGCGAGTGCCTCCAGAGCAGGAGTCCAGCTGCCACTGCTCCTTCATCTCCTGGTTGAAATGAGTTGTGTTTTTCTATGGCAACCAGGAATTATTTGGGGAGCTTAATTCCCCTTCCTTCGGTACAGAAAAGCCAGAATAAAATCTTCCCTCAGTGTTATTCCTACAAATTAATAGCAATTCTTGACCATGCCAGCACTTGTGTCAGCACAGCCTTCCAGTGAAGGACAAGCCAAGGGCAGGGCACAGCAGTGGCTCTGTGCCCAGCTACTACCAGCAACACCACAGACAAAAAGTGAGTAAGGAGAAGAAAGCGCCTTTATTTTCCGACTGCGTTTCAGCGATGTTCCCCGGTCTCTGCTACAGCGAGGCGTATCTGCACATGACAACACGTGCCTCATTCCGGCTGTCAAAGAACTGACTCTAAAGTAGCGTGGAAGATACTAGTTAAAATACCTGACCAAGCAGGCTCCTCGCCTCTGGGAGAACTGAACTAACAGTTTCCCAGGGGAAGGGCTTGCCTTGCCTTCTTTTGGTCATCCTGGAGGTGCCCTTGGGTTAGTGAGACAGGCACAAAGGCAGAGGGAGTCTGTGTGGAAGCCCGATTCGATAACTCTCCCTTCCGCTCTAGTCAGAGGAGCTCTTTTTCAGTCCGTCACATCCCCTGCCCTCTTCACCAGGGCTTTCAGAACCAAAGTGAGGCCTGGATTACATGTTTTACACCTACCCGTGTCACATTTCTCACATTGCCACTGTGTGTTTCAGCCAAGATACTGAAATCCTATCTCAAAGAGGTGTCAGGAACAGGAAAAACTCTGGGTAGGGAATAATACATTTTCCCCCTACACAGCGTGGTAGATAAGAAATAAGCTGCTCATTTATCGATTGTCACCACTGTAACAATGCCAAAACTCATTCACTTCTGAATATCATCCTTAAACATGTCCTGAACAATTATCTATTGTAAAACGAACAAAATAACCGGAGCCCAGTGCAGATAAGAGAAATATCTTTGTGGAAGAGGAGCCTTAAGAAATCTAGTGAACATTAGATATATATCACACACAGTCTAAATTTAAGATTGAGGGTAATTATTTTAATGTGGAACTTTCAATCACTGCTCACCCTACAGAGCTTCCCCACGGATCTGAGTTTGAGTAATGTCGTAATGACAGCATTACCACTTGTAATAGAGAGAATCATTACAGCATCATTATCAAGGAATTACTCTTGCAATTAGTAATAATTCCCACATCCGCACTCACAGAAGTAACACTTTCCCCAACAATTCCCACATTCTCAGTCAAATAAGTAACACTTGCACCATTAATTTCATTTTCCCTGTAAGGCTGGAGTAGGCAACTACCTTTATCACTGCTTTAATACACCTGCCTGCTGCTTTGTCCAAACAGTTCATACCCCTCGGCTTTCAAAGAGCGCTGCGTCTAGTCAGAAAATTTCACGAGGATCAAACTACATGATCTGTCAGGTTACTAGGCAGGTAAAAAAATTAATTCCTCATGTTTGACCTGGTTCTATAACATTCTCTAAATAGAAATCACGCCCTTCAGATGCATTTAGAACAGGAGAAGAGTGATAACTGAGGACAGTGTAAAACATTATAGCCTGTGTGCATCCAGTTGCTTGCAACAGCTCCCTAACTACTACTGGTAAGCAGTGCCTCAAGGATATTGCTGTATAATTACTGGGAATACATTTCCAATAACATGGGTCGACGCAAAGCTGTCAAAAAGAGCAGCCTGAGTTCAGGCCTGTGCAGTGCATGGAAAGGGGATGTGTTTGCTAGCTCTTCTGAGCACACATGCTCCTCCGGGCAGAGCTCCGTGCTATTCTACCAGCCCCTCCGCCATGGCCGGCCCCTTCAGATGGGATTTCAAGTAAGAGTTTAGACCTGCAGTTTTGTCATAAGTGCATGAACTATTTTGTATCACAATGTGCCATATATTCTGAGGCTCTGGAAGATATCCTTCCCTGAGACAAGACATCTCCCTCTTACCAATACAGAGCAAGGCTGCAGTGCAGGAGGAAGATGAGGGTTTTTTTCCTGGTACTTCCAGAGGTTAACTTACAGAAATATCCTAATATTCTCTGATTGTTTATCTTGGGCAAAAGTTTGGCAACTCAGATAATTTTTTTTTCATGCAAGTTTTTCTGCATCATACCATCCCACACCTCATCCTGTTGAAGAAGCTGCTGCAGAAGTCAAAGCACTGCACCGCCTGTGTACCCTAACTACCCGAAACTCCTGCATGCAGTCACCTTCCCACTGCAGGCATTGGGGAGCTGGGAAGACCGCAGCACTCCCCTGTGCTCTGCTCCTCTTGGCCAACTACGAAGATTTTTTCTCCATGGCAAACCTGAGGAGAAAGCGCCGAGTCCAGCACTCCATTTGAGATCCTGGCTCCTTTGTACAGTCCCTGAGTGGGAGCCAAGCTCTTACCCTGGGTATGGACACTGAATTTCTGAAATCCTTTTCTGAGTTCTAAGCACAGAGAGAACAAAACAACCAACCTTATGACACAGCCTACGTAGAGCATTAAGTGGATGTGCTGGTTTTATACATAATTCTATCACATTCCCCTTCATCCCCCAGCTTAACTCTGTGCAGAAGCCCTCCTTGGCGAGATCTTACAGATGTTTTATGTGAGAGCTGCTGAATACATTCATTGTTCTTACACAACTCCAAGGCACATAGTTTCTTAGTGAATCAGACATTCAATACACAGAGGAAAACACGGTAAAACAGTACAAGATACAGTAAGCAGTGCTTGGATTACTATCAATAATTAAACAGAAACCATGGGATAGTAAATCTGTCGGTGTTCCTCATACAGATTTTTCCCACTTCACGGATGTGACACAGTCTCTTTATTTCAGCTCATGTTCCCTACAGACTGCAGAGGATCTCGAGCCATCACAACAATTCTGCTGTCACACGCTCCCATGTCATGCAATCCCTCAGGTACTAATAAAATGCCAGTTTATGGCTATTTCAGGTGCCATGCCTACATCATATTTACTGTGAGCCTTTTCCAGATCCCTGCAACTCTCATCCTTGGAAGCCTCCTCGCACTCAAACTAAGATTACTCTTAACTAGACTGAAGCTTTCCGCTCTAGAGCCAAGCATAGAGGTACCACAGTTGTTATGGTCTAAGACTAGAAGAAAAGCAAAGTCTGTGGGGAGAGATAACATCTTTCATTAAACCAATTTCGACAATGAGAAAGCACTGGCCAAGCTTACAGATGAGCAAGCCAACTACAGAGCTGCTCCCCTTCCTGCTATCTATTCCTCTTGTATTTATAGCCGCAATCACATTCACTCAGTTTTCATTTTTTGTGGCAGTACAAGCCAAGCTGTTTCTCCTTTGAGAGGCTCAGCATCCTGTCTTAAGATCAGAGATTCCTCGTTCTTCACGGCAAGACCACCAGCTGCAGTATACCCCTCCCAGTCTGGGATGCATTATGCTGCTCCTCTCCTTCACCCACCATCTGCGAGGCAGCCCAGGGCCCACCAGACGAATTCTGCCTGGAGGAACCAGAATTTCAAGCATACTCTGAAATGATTTTTCTTTTCTTTTTATTTGCACAGTCTTATCACAGAGGAAAACCATGGCACATTTACATTAACAATTCTAATATCAGTAACAGAAGCATGTTGTCTGAGCCTGAATGAAGATTTCTGTTGTTCGATACTTGAAACAATCATGGGTGCTTCGCTTCTGCTCTCTAATAGTATTCATAATTAGAGATCCACTTCTTGCCTCTCGTTGTAAAAAACCAACGTTCCCCAGCTTCAGCGTTAATGGGAAGTAGTGAAGGGCCCATCACAAAAATGATTAATGCCACAAGCCAGAATTCTGTCTCCACATCGTTTCTACAAATGAATATGTAGTTTGCCTCGTAGGAAGGTCTCGTTCTTGGATGATTCTAACTCATTGTGCTTTGTAAAGCCCCGAGGTCAGATAAGTTTTTAGCTACAAGTCAATGAAAAAAACTTGGCATTCCTCCAGTCATAGTAAAATGAAAAACACCGAGATCACACAGAGCAATTTGTTCTAGCAGAGTGCTCAGGCTGTGGGACTTGAGCATGACCCTGCAAGTCAAAGCTCTACAAAGAAAGCCCTGCATTTATAACCGATCTCCTCCTCACGATGTTGGGATTTCAGCCTGCAAGGGCCCATCTCAGCTATGAGATGTCCCTATTTTCTATTCCTGTGCGGGGCAGTAGTGTTCATGGAGACACTCCACCCAGAATCCTGGAGTCCAGCTGGAAGAAGATGAAGACTGTGTTTTGGATCAGGTTTCTCTCCTTAAAAGACAAGGAAAAAGAGTCCACACCCAAGGGAGTGTGAAACTGTGGCCTCTATGGCCTTTGGTTTTAGCTCCAGAACAAGAAGTTGACCTTGCCTGATCCTAAGCCCAAGCTAAGAAATCCTATTACGAAGCAGCCACGTTGTTTGGGGTCGTAAGAAACCGTCACTTCTGTGCTCCGTGACTGCTTTGTGCAGCACCTAGCACTACGGGCGGGTGAAGGGGTAAGGAGGGTTGGAGACTGTTTGTTGTCTTATTTGTGTGGCAAGTATTTTGTTTACAGAGGCAATCACTATGCTCAGCAGACTGAGTGCTGCATGAAGATCATAAAAAGAATTTGCCATGAATTAAAAATGAACAATACTTTAAAGTCCCATTTTCCTGTTCTCCCAGCAGCATGCAGCACAGCAAGGTAACTTCTCAAAGAAAGCCTCATCAGTTCTGACACTTTATAAAATGCAGTGCCTGACCTGTTCAGCATTTACATAGTTCACAGATCAATTAGGATGCAGCACTAAATAGCAGCGCTCAGGACACAGATATTTCTCCACCTTGGCCCTCTTTGACCTCCCCACACAGTAATGAATTTTCCTCCTGCTTGCCCCACAGAATGGATCAACCTTAATTATCCCACGAAAGACCAGCGCTGACCCAAATTTATTAAAAAATTGAAGGACTGTCATACTAAACTGAAAGTCTGATGTCACATCAAAGTAACTCCTAGCACTGTTGTGAATCTCTGGAGCCAGGGCTGCCGTCCAAGCCAGCTCTCAGGCTGAAACACTTTGCAGCCTTGCAGGGAGTCAAAGGTCCGACATTGCCGGCAATTTTCCAATCCTCTCTGTCTACTGTGGGGTCCCAGCATCCTCCAAAGTCAAGTCAGATGTGAGGTCTCACTAGAGCTGCTGAGGGTCATGAAGATGAAAACCAGCACCCACAAAGCCAACCTGCTGGGACAACAGGCTGTATCCACAGGCAGGGTGCACCCGGCCGTGGGAATGGGAGTCTGAGGACCACAGCACTGGTGTTGTGATGGTGTTGTGGTGATTTGGTGTTGGGAGACCAGGGCTCAGGAGACACCTCGAACAAGTCATTCACCTCCTCTGTACCACAAAAGCTGAAATCTTCTTCTCTAACTGCTCTAGGTAGGCTCCAGAGAAGAGAGATTAGTTAAAACTCAATCATAAATCACTGTAATTAGAAATAAAATAAATGCAATAGTAGCCATGGTAAGAGACCTCTTCGTGAATACAGAAGAAACATCACGCAATTGGGTCCCAGTCCAGAGAGACGGTGTGCTGCCCTGTGAAGCCTATTTCCCAATATTTAAGTTACAGTCGAGGTGTTTGCAAGTATAAAAGCCTCAGTGGCATTTCCCTTCATTTTTCAGTGCCATCCCTGTCCTCGTACATATAAATATAATCAGTATGGGTTGGTGCTTGTAAAACATATTTTCTGAGGCACTTGCTGGGACCGAGGGCTGAGCTGGAGGACAGTGGCAGCTGCACAGCAGATCTCTGATAAGATGGAACTTCTTGCTGGTAAAATCCATGTTTAAAAAAGAAAACGAGTCTATGGCTGGAATATCAAATGTACCCAATAAACCCAACTTACTGATCAAAGGAAGCACCGTTGCTTCAGTTCTCCCAGTCAGGCAGAGGTGCTTTGATTGGGCAGTGCTCTTTCTGGGGATTGTTGGGAAATAATGCTATTCAGCGTGAGAAAGAACCTTCGCAGGGAGGGTCATTCGAGTCAAAGGTGCCCATTTTGTCCACATTATAGTTGTTACAAATCCCTTCTCTCAGATATTTTTTTCCCAAGGAACAAACATTCTGCATATTGAACCAAAAGCATTAAAATGCATCGATGAGTCTGCCTGCGAATGAGGTCCTGAGCTACCCCAGCCCTCTGCCCCTGCTGAATCCAAGATGCTCAGACCCCAGCAGGTTACATTTCAAATGACACCTGAGGACCCAGCGAGCTCACACAATCCAACAGCCCCAGAGATGACGGAAATCCAGGCTTGTGGCTACATTTTGCATCTCTGGTCCAGTCTCTGGACTTTGAGCGAATAATGACAACATTGCTGAATGCCCAGCTCTTACTATAAGCAAAACAATGAAATAATCAACAGTAAATCCCTTGCCACAGCAAATTAGCATTGTAGGACTCGGACACTCCGCTCAACCTCCTTAAAGGGCTTTTCAACAGCAACATCTGCAAGATTTATTCTTTATGCTGTGGCAATACTCAAAGACTTCAGCTACAATTGGACTCCTGTCACGGCAGATACTGTATAAACACATAATAAATTATTCTCCTCTGCACCTTTTTCCCCAAGGACCTGCAATTTTACTGGAGATGAATCCTGAAAGATATGGAAACTGCCCTAATGGGAACTTGTCGACAGAATGCAGCAATGCAGATGTATAGCCCAACAGCTCTGAACTGCTGACACCTTTAAAGCAGCTAGAGAGTATCAGCAGTTCCTGCCAATCTATGAACTATCAGGTCTGCCCTTTTAGACAAGGAATCAGTTTGAGTCAAACTGCGTAAGACTGGAAAGGTTTTTTTTCAAACTAATTCATAGTCTTCATTAGTGATTGTTTTACAGTGGAAGTAACAGAGCAGGAAAATGTGCTCAATATACCCAGTAGCTAACTTAAAGCAGCTAGTTAAATTTGTGTACTGATCAGCTTCAACTCCACCGGAAGCTGTTTGGAGTTGGTTTTTGTTTTTTTTTTTTTTGTCAGCTTCTTTGCTGGTGTGTATCAGTGTAATGTCCAGGGAGTGATATCCACTTCCATCAGATAAGAACATTTCATGATTTTATCTACCTGCCTGGAGGAGCTGGCTGAAAATCTGACTCCCAAGGGTCATTCCAGTCTGGAGAAATAATTAACGGTGGAGTCCGATATCTTTGACACAATCCTGTTTGCTTTCAAATTACCTACAAAGCCTTGTTTCCCTTCACACACCAGGAAGGAAGCAGCAGGAGAGAGCTCCGAGTCCCTTTTTAGCCAGCAAAAAGCTGCATTCAGCATTTTCTCGAGACTGCGCTGCCAGTGATTTTCTCTGGCTGCTTATGCGGGTGGTCTGATGCTGTTCTGCCAGGGCCACAGAATGGCATCTTGTGAAGCACCTACAACTTTGGCTTGGGGGTTTGGCGGGTGGTTTGGG
>NW_010416331.1:0-14596 GCF_000710305.1 Buceros rhinoceros silvestris | reverse complement strand
TGCCAGGGCCACAGAATGGCATCTTGTGAAGCGCCTACAACTTTGGCTTGGGGGTTTGGCGGATGCTTTGGCATAAGGAGGGGGAGGTCAGCTAGCTGCTGTGTTTTTCCAAATTGAAGAGGCAGCCATTAACACAAGGTTCTGCTGTGACTAAGCAGTTACTAGATTTCATGCAACTCTTCACTACACAAATTATACTTTCTATATAGACAATTCAAAGAACAGGCAGCTTCCCAATCCTCAGAGGCTTTCAGGCCGCTGAAGCGCTTTGGAGCGTGGGCGGCATCAAACGTGCTGCTCTAACACCAAAACAGGGCTTCCCTCTGCAGCCCCAGATCTGATCCCAGCTACATCTGCAGCTCCTCTCCTTGCCTGGGACCAACCCTGGAGCAGGAAGTTTCATTGCACCCCTTTTAGAGCTAAAAGGCCAGTGTTTTGGTATTGTAGCCAGCTGATGGAGGCTCTCACACACATTCAAGGCACCCACCTGCCCAGCACCGATACACAGGCAACTCAAAAACATGGCATGGATGTACTACTACTCTGTTCAGTTCTGCTCTTCTCTTGAAATGAAATGCTTCAAGACAGAAACCTCATCACTATTTTAACATATATATATTTTGTTGACATCCTGTATGGTCACCATCCTAGTTCCACTTTAACCCATATGCTGAGGCAGCAGCCCACTGTTTTACTGCTTGTTCCCAGACTATGGGCTGCATCTCTGAAACATGCACTCACATGCAGCTGCACCACAGGCAGTGCTGCACGACTCTGTGTTGTCCCCTGCAGGTTTGCCCAGGACCATATACTCCCCACCACCCCACTACTGTGTTTTGCCCTGGAAGACATTTGCATTTGAAAGCCTTTTTGCATCTGTTACAGGAACTGTCGTCAGAAAGGTGGTGTGGATCAATGTGCTAAGGGTGAGAAATACCGATTTCCTTCTGAGGTTTATTTGCAGTATGGCTGAAAGACCTAATATGAAGAGACAACCAACTGAGCCATCTCTCCACTCAGGGGCAGTTTGGAGAGGGTCACACAGGTGCAATGGACGTGCAGTAAAACAGGCACAGTGTTACCCTGCAGCCGGGAGAGAAACACCCCCAAACCACAGGCAAGTTCCAGGGGCAGCAGAGGGTCGGGAACACCTCCACACAGCGATCCAGAGCCTACCTGCCGCGTCTGATATCTTCTCACACAGCAAAGAGTGGCCACAGGCGAGTTCCCACCACCTTGAGCTCCAGGGGTTGTGTGGGGGCCCTTCGACAGCCTCTTCTCTCCCAGCACCCTGCAGGGAGCTGGGCTCACTCCCTTGTGCCTGCTGAGGAACAAGGGGTACCGGACCCAGAAGAAACAAGGCTTGTGTGTGGGTTTTTTGGTAAATAAGTGTTTCCTTGTTTCCTTGGCAGGAAGCCAGCCAAAGTGGGTGTGTCATGGTGAAGGACACATCTCCTCCCGGTCCCCAGGCAGAGGGGAAGCCAGTTTGACAGAGGCAGGTAAGGACAGCCATTTTACAGTCAGAGTCATCTCAGCACTGCATCTGTGTGGAAAGGCCCTTCCTGGGCAAGAAAAACACTTTTTTCCTGTTCCTTACCCCATTTTTCCTTCTCTCAGGAGTGAGCCAATGCATTCCTCTTGAGGGCAGCTCTGGCAGCAGGTAATGAGACTGCCCAGAACTGGCAGCAGTGGAGCCACTGCAGGTAAAGTCAGCAGTGCCTCGTCCCCGAGGACATGCAGAGGTCAGTGTCATCCCTCCTGCAGGGCTGTTCCTCCCTCACAGGTTCACCCTCACCAGTATCCTTAGGTCCGAGATGTCTCCTGCCAATTCAGGGCCCCTTTCTAAGCGTGGTGGTGCACAAGGGAAGGACACCTCTAGCAGAGCAGAGTCACGCCAGAAACTCCATCACAGGCCAGGAGCAGGACTGGGAACAAACCCCTCTCCTAGTCCCGCTTCTTGCATTTGAAAGGATTGTGCTCTTTGCTCGCTCCTGGAGGAAGGGCTTGCGGGGAACATCTGTGCTAAGGTGGATGCGCCATACCCTTCCAGCGAGGCACAAAAGCAGAGAGCGCTAACTCCAAGATCAGCACAGGGGAAAATCTCCAGCTGCCCGAGCCCGTATGGGTGGCAGAAACCCCGCCAGCGGCTGGAGTGTATTAGGCCACGCAAGCATGGGTTTTAGTCTGGTGCTTCAGGAAATTAATTTCTACTGAGTGCCACAGTTTCCCCTCCTGCCCCATAGGGCCTGTGATGGCCATTTGTTACTGCTGCTCAGAAGAGGGGCCATTTTCAGGAAGGCAATGAGGCATTCGACAAGCTTTCCAGTTAAGTGTGGAAACATCACACGCAGTCATACAATAGCACTGTAAGCAGCGACGGCTCTCGAATGAGTCGTGTGGTTACATCCCCAGGTAGTGATGAAAGCGCCTTTTGTTAGGCTAAAGAAAAAGCTCCGGGAGGATATGCTCCAGAGCAGGGAAAAATATGAATAAGCAGGAGATAATTAGATGCTCAGTCGTACAGTGATCATGCAAATAAAGTGGGGTGGAAATCAGAAACCTCTTAGAGTGAGTCAAATTTCACCATACTCACCCAGCCTGGCCCTTTTCAATGGTTCAGCCTTAGGTCACTGGCTGGCAATAATACTTTCCCAGTTTGATAAGCCTCCTCCACACGTTCCCCAATTTACATAAGTGTATAGACAAATCCTACCGATGACATTTGTTACAAAATTTCCCAAAGCCTCTATTGAATTAACTTTTCTCCCCAGGCAATCCAGGCCCCCGTGTTGAAATCCTGCAGCATTTCCTCGCAGAACAGCTGAGTCCTGCCTGACATAACCTGCAGGGGTTTGTTCAGTACAAGGAAGAGGCTGCAATGGAAACAGCACACTTTTGACCTTGTTGAGTAAAGGGATTGCAAAGACTTTGTAAGTACTGTTTATCTCAGGAGCCACTAACTGAATAGTTACTAGTTTTGTTGTCAGTTAAAAAAAAATAAGACTCTTCCTCTCAGCAGCATGGGTACTGCTTTCCTTGTCCTGTTAACCTCCTCCCCTTCTGAGGCATGCTGCCCTCCCATTGCCCCAGCTAAACTCCTCCATCACACACAAGATCTAATTCCTAGTCTGGGTAGCAGGCAGAGGCCAATGTGAAGATACAAAATAGTGTATGCTATGGTAGGAATGAAGGAGCCTAACACCCTGGCCCCAGCAGAGAGTGAGACCTAAAAGGAGGTGCAGCCTGCTTCAGTCAACACTTCCTTATCACCACTTCTAGTGTTTCTAGATATATCCAGCTCTTCTGGCTCTTCACACAGAAAATACTCTTGCTCGGGTAGAGAGCGCCAGTTGTGTGGTTACATGCAAGTAAATGTAATAATGGGGGTGTTAACCAAAGGGCAACAAAACTGGTTTAACTAGCACACCGAGGAGTCTGGCAGAAGGTGCAAGTGACACCAGTTTTGGCTTAACTCTGAAGTTACAACTGTCATCTACATCACAGTTTGCTAGAAGATATGTCTGTTTTCACTCTAGCTAGCCAAGTCTTTCCAATTCTGAAGGGATGAAATAAAGGGCTGATTTCTGTGTTGCCTTGTTCAGTTCAAGATGTCATTGGGAAAAGCTCAAAAGTTACAGCCAATTTCCTTTCACATTTACCTGTGCTCTCACATGCATGGCGTGGGTAAAAGGCTAAAGTCCAGGGGAAAGTTTGTGATAAACAGCAAGATGCTGACCTCAGACACCAGAATTGTTGTCTCCAGAAGCTGAAGAGCATCACAAACCTCCCCATCTTCTAACCGAAGTACCAGCTGTGGATTTCTTCAGGCTGACTTCAGGAACATCCAAAGCAAAGCAAACCATCTGTTTGTGGCACATATGAGATGCAGAGAGACACCGCGACTCTCTCATGCCAGTTGCTAGACAATTCACTTACGGTTACAGGAAGAGCCTACACACATAACCAAAGGAAAGGGAGATTCAGAGTGCTCGCAGTAACATGACCACTTTTTGCCAGTGTCCCTGTTTAATTTGGCACCAAATGGATTGTTTTCTGCCCCAACTTTCTGACTGTGCATTGGGGTGTAAAAGGCAACCGAGGGCAGCCAGTATTTTGCAGGGCTTTGGTTGATTGTGGCAGTCTCCAGAACAGATCTGGTCCAACTTGATGCCAATGCCTTGTGAACAGGCAGGTTGAAAGATGGAAAGAAAAAACCTAAACCCTATCAATAAGAGAAGTAGCTGCCTGGAGGAATTAAGTGGGTGCATCTTCACATTTGAGGCTAGAGATCTTCTATGGCCATAAATGAGTCCATAGGAGAATATTTCTGAGGTTCTTGAAGGAGGAATACGTGTGTGCAAAACTTTAGTTACCTGATCTAGTTTGTGCCCCAAACACTCACTGACTCAAAACCAGTCCTGCAGTACACAATTGTATTGTGCATTCAGGGGTTCAGCTTTTATTCTGGATCCTTACAGCAAAGGAGAACCTGAAACAACGAAAGGCAGGAATAGAGCATGGTGGACTTTGCTCCTATTTATAACTATTTGGTCTAGTTATAATTAATCATCATAACGTAAGAAATGGGGAGAAATGCCAGAAGTAATGAAAAACATACTCAGCTCTGATTTTTCTATCTCTAAAACAGTGAAAACCACCCAACATTTTTTGGAGTGCAGAATTAAATTAAAAAAAGGAAAAGGTTCAGAAGCACCAGTTCAAACTGGGGCAATGTTTAAGCACGTACTGGCTATGCTGGCGCTGGTACAGTGGAATCCTTAAGTGTGTTTGCAAGGTGAACAGCATTATGGAACTCCATGAGAAGAGACTCCACTATCCCTCTAATCTCAGAGATCTGTAGAAGTGGCACCTTTCTTTTTTTTTTTTCCCAAGGCAATATTATGGGTTGTCTCAATTTTTATCTGTTTGCACTCTGAGTGAGGTTTGTCACATTTGCAGCTGTTTAGAACACCACATCTCACGCTGAAATAGCCACAAAACAAGACAGTGTGTGTAATAATATAAAAGTCACTTACCCCTGAGCAAGTCATTTATCTCAGACCAGAACACCAGAGTAATAACTGGGATTAAAGATAGAGCAGTCAAGACAAAAAAAAGGTAAATCAATCACTACCTTAGGATGTTTGAAGAATCATTTGCATGTACTCAGAAAGTATGATACTTGCGATTAAGCCCAGCTGTAGTAGAGTCCCAAATTCATAAATATTCATCAAATAACCTTTTAGCAAAACTCGGTGACTACAATGGTGACCAGCTACTGAATTCAATCTAATTGAAAACCTGAGAAGTAATGAAATGATTGCATGTCTGTCTCTTCATTAAATCAGTGTGCAAATTTGCATAGATTAATTTGCGTCAAATTAATAGCTGCACTCTTGGCTTATAGCCAAGAGGACTTATGATCAATCTATAGTTTTAATCTAATTCTGCACTCGTAAAAACGATGGGTAGTTTTCGCTGTTTCAGAGACAGAAAAATCAGAGCTGAGTATGTTTTTCACCACTTTTGCCATTTCTCCCTGTTCTTATGTTATGATGATTAAATACATTAAAACGTGCACATGATTAAAAAGCAAAAACAAGTCACGTGGTCTCAGCTGTGGGGAACTGAGGTCTGGTTTGCTTCTCTGGAAATAAAGTCACCTTGGAAGGCTTGAATCCTCAGCTACACTGAGTTCAGCACAGGGTGGTGTGTGTCTGGGGTCAGCTGGACAACTTAGGGCTCTGGGTTTGGCCCAGGGCAGTTCAAGACTGGAGGGGCCCTGGGAATTTTAGCACAACTTTGCCTGTCATTCAGCAGGTCCCCAGCCCATCATGCCCAGCCTTCGCAGAAGATACAGAATTTGCTGTACCCATCTAACTGCTTGATCCCCACTATCTTTAAAACGTGTTTAAACACTCTGGTGTTTGATGCACTGAGCTCTGTCGGGAAAACAATGATTCCTTCAGCCATTTGAAGTTAATAATAGGGATAGACAGTGCACTCATTTACATTGTCAGCTTGCTTTTATTTTTTACCCTACTTTTTTTTTTTTTGAAACAATCAGGCTTTAATTCAGGTCATTTGATTAATCAAACTCCGACCATCTGCCGCAGTCCTGTCTCCTGCTGATCTGCATTGCCTGAAGTCAGCGACATGTTTCAGGGCTGCAGTCTCACACTGTCTCTTCCTCTGTCAGCTGCTTTACTGCAAATCTGCTCCTTTCACCCAGCATACAGTGACTGGGCTTTGTTTACTGTGGTGACCATTTACGATAGCCGTAGTGCCAGACAATTTGTATAAAAACACAGGACACGTGCACAAGCCAGTTACACGACAAACTGCTGTAACAGCGAGAGAATACTATGAACCAAGGAAATCACGGCAACCCTCAGAAACTCTTCAATAAAAAGAACTCTTCACAATTCAAGTAGTTCTAGCAGCAACAAGCTATTTTAGCATTCTTGTAGTTTACACTTTCTAGGGTATTCTGCTGTCAGGTGGTCTTTTCCTCTCATGTTCAGCAATGTACCCAGAAACGCAGAGCGAAGAGCTAGGCAGCATGATCTGCACAGCTTGGGGATTTCCGTGGGATTAGACCAATCTTAGTCTAACAGATCATGCCTTAGTATTGGATGTAGCACAGCTAAGAGCTGCTGCTGCCTCGTGTGTTTGTGTAAATACTGCACTGACCAGATGTATTTGCAACGAAAGAGGCGAATACGGCCCTTCAGCAACTCAACCATCCAGCAGATCCATAGCAGCTTTCGGAGTCATGCGGGGATAGGCAGCATGGTTAGATGGTAAGGGATGGGATAAGGTTCAGTTACCATTAAAGACCTGGTTTGTTTGAGATGTGCAGGCTTTCTGCAGGTGGAAGAACATCATCTCTGTCAATCTCAGAAGTCAAGTAGGAACATCACCTTAAGAGAATCAGCCCTCACTTAGTCATCCAAACCAGCAGCCAGATTATCAGATGACATCAGTACATTAGATATTGAAAACGCAGTTATCTACTTTCTGGTGGTAGTTCCTGAATGAGAGAGTATCACAACACTGGTTTCCAAAAAGCTGACTTGGTTTTTCATTCTTGTCTTGCTGGTTACCTCTAAGATTCTTGACTCTGCTAGGTTCTTGAATGTCTGAAGATGGAACACAGCACACAACTGTCAAGTCAGAAAACTCTCCAAGAGATTTATTGCAGCATTACCAAAGGATCACGCTGTGCTGAACGCAGCGTGGAAGAACACAGTCAAGCGCTGCCCTAAGAACATATCAGCTAAAAAAAAAAATCAAGTGATGAAAATAGGTGCCCAGAAAGGTGAGGGTTACAAGGGAAGTGATGTATTCATGTCTTAGAGGCAGGGACTGATGCCCCAATATATTGCATACAGTTGTTTCCTTAGAAGCTGTTTTACCAACAGCCTCTGTAGTAAAGAAATGGACAGAAGTCTACATCACACAGACTAAATGAGGAAAGCATGAGAAGGGTTTGTGACCCTACCTAAGCAGTTAAAAAAACCCGAACTCAATACTATTTGTCACAATACTCATCAGCAGAGAACATGGGTCTCTCTGTACCTCCACAGCAGGATTTCTAAACAGGGTTTCAGTTTAAACAGGTGAGGAAAGTACCGCAGGCTTTGCATCTGAAGTCTCAAAGCCATCCACATAAACTAACTTCCACCAGTAGTCAGTCACCGCCATGGGTAAGGCACAGCTCTGCACATCCCTGGGTTTGAGCCAGCTCTTGCTGGTACCTGCAGAGCTCCATAAGGAACTGAACACACTGTGCTCTTTGCAGGAACGGAAGAGCAGCTCTACGAATGCCTTCGATAACAAGCATCCTCCAGCCACTGAGGCTAATGCAATAAAGAGAATTTCATTTTGGCATAGGAAAAAAACCAAGGGAATGACATGATGTATTGGCAAAATTTTAATTATATGAGGCCAAAGAGGCAGCTTAAAAGAGTTAGGCCTTTATTAATCGAGTCACAGTGATGCTGCATTTCCAAACAGGCTTAACACCCGCTAATTTCATTTCAGTGCTGTTGAGTCTGAGTCAGCTAACAAAGCCTCCTCTGGATCAGGCACGTTCAGGGCAGTGAAGGTATTCCCTGCCTTCATGAAAATGTTTTCCTCTCTTTACTAAAGACACTAAGGGGAATGGGGGAGAACAGATAACCCCCTCCCTCCTTTAAGCCTGCCAATACCCTGTGCAGCTAGAGCTGAGGAAAAAGAGGGTAAGCAGATCCCAGTATTCAGGAAATCGCTTAGAAAAGGGCTATTGTATTTGCAATGCTGGCCGAGGTAAAGGAGTATTTCCCTTCCACTTACAAACGGGGATTTGAAATAAACTGAGTGATTTTTCCTGGGTCAGAGTAGGTCAGTGAGAATACAAATAGACCCAGTCCCTGGTCCCTGCCATTCCAGCAGACCACAGACTCACCCTCTCATTGCCTTCTACCCCTGCTGACTGATTATCTCCTTGTTTCTCCAAGTACCTTTGCCCTGCTCTTTACTTCAGGGAGGACAAAATTGATCTCTGGATTGCTGCAGTGAAAGCAAGCTCATGCTACTAAGAATGCTGCCCTAGAAACAGAGTGGAAGCTGGCATAGAAACTAAGCAGTGCTCATGAGTCCCAGCCACGTCCTCCACTACCCAAGATCAGCTCAGCAGGGCAACCATTCCAGTGAGACTGGGCAGCCCTGGGCAACAAAGGCGGTTCCATCCTTGTGACTGAACCAGTGCACATGAAGTGAAGATTCCATTCATTGTAAGCTCTGATTTCACCAGAAGCCCAAGCAGCCAAGCACCCAAGAAAGTTTGTCTGTGCAAAAGTTTGTTTTCTTATCCATTTTGCATGTATATACAGCTCAGCCACATGTCTATTCTGTGTTCTTAACACATTAACTGCTGCTCCACCTGCACACCGTACAACGCTGTCAACACTCTGTTCCTGGGGTCCCATGGCCTGGAGCCTGGATCTGCCCATCAGCAAAGGTACAACATTGCTGGAACTTGACTATGCTGTTGGCTTCACAGGACCATCCTGGATCTGAAAGCAGCTCAGTAGCTTCTGCTCACCACTGAGAAGCTTTTCTATATCAGTTCTGCTTGCAGAGTATCTTGCTTCGGCTGCCCACGTTTATGAAAAGTTCAGGTTTCAGTAACTTGACATTGGACTTGTGGCAGATTCTACAATAGGAGGACTATGGAAGACCAAATTATTTTCTTATCACTTTCATTCTGTTTGGAGACAGTTTTCACCTCAAGGTTAACGACGAGAACATTGAATCGGATATTTATAACAGATCCTCAGCTACATCATTTGCATCCTCAACTACAACATTTGCTATCAGAGGAAACCATAAGCTAAACCTGTAATAGCTCAGAGTTTGATAAACACAGCACACACCTCATTCTCTATGACAAAAAGGTATAGAAATGGCAAGAAGCACTGCAAACCAACCATAATGTACTGAAGCAGAACTTATTTTACCAGGATTGGCACTTACTACAGGCTTATATGGTTCATTTACACTGTACAAAAGACAACTGTGAAATGACTAGGAATGTAATAATTGGCCTTGCTGGAGATAAATAGGTGGTCATTTACAAAAAGTAACCATCAGAAACAAAAGTTGGATTGCCTTCTCAGTTTCAGCAAAGTAAAGCAGCGTGATTACGAGAGCAAACACAGCACCAGATATTTACTGTCCAAAGGGCTGGGGCTGATTTATTCAAGTATTTCAAGGGGTAACTTTTTTGGATCCTGCCACAGACTGTGCCAGCCAGCTGAAATTTTAACATTCTTGTGTCTAACAGAGGTCCAGATTTCCCACAAACTACCCAATTCCAATGAACTACTTGTGCTTTTCCAGCTAATGCTTCTGGTGCTTATCTCTCATTGTTGTGTTCTTCAGAAATAGATTACTGCTGTCCTAAGGAGAAGAACTGGCTGAACTTCTCACAGCAGGTCCATTTCTAGCATTAAAATAAGAAGCTTTAAGGGTCTAGGCATGGACCTCTATGCCATTTCATTAAAATGAAGTAAGTGACAGTCCTCCACCCTTGCAAGAACCCCCCATCTACACCCCTGTAAGGCAGAGCGCCCAAGGCAGTCCATCTGGCTGCCATACGCCTGGAGTACACAGATAGACACATTAGGAAAACAGGGATGTTTCTGCAGCAAGACACTAAGTCCTTTGTTCTGGGCCTTGCAGATGCTCTACTATCAACCAGAAGTTCTCAGCTAGGAAAGGATAGTTACAGCAAACATTCAGGTCACCTGGAAGACACTAGCTGCTACAGAGCAAGCAGCGCTTCATTGCCAGTTCCCTGCCCTCCCCCCCAGGAAACTCTTATGCAGTCGCAACATATCTGGGAATGGTTTACTTCTCCCTAATCTTTTTTCCTCCCCAGAGTACTGGTCCTATAACTTATCTGTTCTTATACCAGTATAAACCACCAAAAACTACTATGAACCCCAGCAGAGAAAACTGTCATGAATAAGAGGAAGACCTGAAGAGCTTCGAAGTCCTTTGGGAAAGAAGCCACAAGAAACCTCTTCCTAATTTCAGGTGTAAAACAGGTCCTTCAGAAACACATTGTGTAGCCCGCTGCAGTGAGAGACAGCTACGGTGACGGGAGAATGCAGCACACAAGAGGTCAAGCGCTTTCCGTACCTCAGCATCAAACATCTTCCACCTTCCCTTCAACACACTGTATTTTCAGAGCTCTCGGTAAAATAGCTGTTGAACTCTGCTGAAGATCACTGGGTACCTGTCCACCAAGAGCTGCTTAGCACGTTTCTAACTTGATTCGCTTCCAGAGCTATCAGTATTTTATAAACAGCACATCAAAGTTCAAGTATAATGAGAGTGGGCAAAAAGCCAGTCAAAGCATAACAAAAAGTTTCCAGTAATGCAGGAATTAACTTGACGGTATATCGCTAAACTTTTCAAGCCCAAACAACCCACGAACGCTAACCGCAGATAGCTTTACAGAGGGGGGTATACAGTTGTAACAACAAAGAAGCACACAGGTCTCAATTTTAGCAGTCCATAAAGAAGAGGAGAACCTCAGCCCATCTTTACTTTTCCTGGGACATAAGCCTCCTTCCTTGGCTCAGAAGCCTCCCTCAGAGGAGCCTGGGAGCAAACTGTGAGAAAACAACCCACTTGTTCTCATCTGTTTCCAAACCCACAGAAGTGAAACACTGCAAGTGAAAACATTTGGCACTGATTAGCCCAAGGGCTCCTGCTTACCTGTGACTGAGGAACCACTCACACCGCAGGAGAACTTCAAACACTGCATGCTGTAGTGAGAAGCAGGGAGAATCCCCCTCAAACACCCCCCAGAGTAACCAGACCCCCTTAACTGATGGCTCACCAGAGCATGGCTAGAAAACATCTGGGAGGGGGTGTGGTGGGATGGGGGGCAGTGCACAGCTGGCAGTGATTCAAGGTTCTTCATCAGCTGAAAGGATGTTCCCCTTCCAGCATCAGCTGCTGGGGGGCAGGTGGAGTGACCCAGCTGAGGGGCTCTTTAGACCTGGGATAATTTCCCAAATTAGTAGTTCTAAGAAATAAAATGCAACCCTCCTTTAGATCCAGCAACATGGGGAGGGGGTTTTACTCCAAAGGGGAGACTTCTGGCCTCTGTGTGTATGTTGTTGTGCCATAGAGTAATTAGAACAGCTTAAAGCTAAGACACAGTGGCTGACCTGATTTCCAATACCGGCTTGATCTTTGGTATTTATTAACAGCAGTGCACCGGCCTGAGCTGCAGGACAGCACAGGCAAGGGGCAGAAATAAAAGCAAAAACCCAAGCGCTATAGCAGCCGCATACATCCCTTTGGGAGATTTTCCTTCAGCCTCCGTAAGAGCAGACGCGATGTGAACGTGAACAAGTCTCCCTTCGATACTGCAGATCTGCCTGGGGGCAGAGAATTCCTCAAAGAAGAAAGCGGATCTCTCTAGGGGAAGATTTCTTTTTTCAAATGTCATTTAAAGACCACATGGCCCCTTTGTATGTTAGATACAATAGCTAAGCAATAACATTAATGCTTTGAATTTATGCTTCCCGCCAGCAGTCCTAGCGTGCTTGACAAACATTTGAAGTGGGCTTTTCCCGAGCATCTGTAGGAATTAGACGTGTAAATCACAGAATCTGTAATGCTTTAAAAGGAATTGCCGTCTTAATGTGAACTTCCTCGTTCAGCATCTGCGCCCTTGGTGTTATCAGGGTCAGGTTTCTCAATGCTGGGAAAAACGTGTGCCTGAAATTGGGAAACAAATTTAGGCACCTAAGTACATATCTAACTCAATGAGGGATGAAGGAGGATTTTTTCATGCCATTGTTATGTCCCAAGAGAAAATCCTTTTCTTTACAAGGTGATTTAAAGTCTGTGTCTTTTCGAGGCTGAGGGTGAACTTGATCCATCAGCCATAAGAAGAAACATCCCTAAATAAATTTGCTTTTTTGTTTTCAGAGCTACTCAAGGACACTTCACGCCTCCACAGCCCATTTGCACAAACCGTCACAGCTCTAAAATTAAAAGCACAAGCGGGGAGGCAAAGCTGGGTGCAGAAACCTGGAGCAAACCCAGCTAGGAGAGCTGTGTCCAAAGCAGCAGGTTGTGTGTTAACCAGGTGGTTGTGCCTTGAAAACTGAATCTGTGTGAAGGTGAGAGCCTGAGCCCCGAGTCTTGCAGGCTGCCGTGTTAGGGAGAGGGCTGAGCAAGCACCACAAAGATGCTTTAGCTTGCACCAGGTTGTCTCCCTTACCCACTGGATCCAGAACACCGAATGAATCCTTAAGAGAAGCGCGCCGGTACAGGGACAGGTGAGACCGGGAGCTCAGTGCTCCTTCTCAGAATGTGCTGTCTTTCCCTGCTCTCACCCCGAGGGGTGACTCTGCTCCCTCTCTTCCCACTGACAGAATAGCTAAGGCCACCGTAGGGATTTCTCGGCCGCTGCTGTAGCAGCCAGGCACAGAGCAATGCTAATTAATCACTGAATTTCGAGGTGGTGAGCCGCTGGCTTCCCTGCGGTCCTCATTGCGATGACCACAGGTACAGGCTTGCTAGAAAAACAATGATTCACCACGTGTCAGAGGCAGTGGCTTTGGCTGCCCTGCTGGAGCAGAGCTCTGCGCTGAGCTGGGAGTTCTGGTGAGAGCCAGACCTTTGCCAGGCTAATTTATATATTTTGTCAGCAGGCTGGAAAGGAGCCTTTGGATATATTTTCAGCTCACGTCAAAACACCACACATGTTATTGTGATCCCAGCACTTACATTCTAAAATGCTTTAAATCTGCTTTCATATTTGATATTTTTAAACAAGGAGTGTTTACATAGACAGTACCATGGCGACAGGAAAATAAAAATAAAGACAAGAAAAAACAATCCACCAGTGCATCAAACTCTGTTTATAATGCACGCACCATCAATGCAGGGCCCGGATGTCTTGTGGCTACCGTTTTGATCAATACCAGAATAGATACGATGATTAATTCCCATTACAAATACGTTATAGATTTCAAGATCTCGTTCCGTCAACATCCACCATATAATTAACCCCAGAGAATGGGAATCAATCTCTTCCTCCACCACCAGTTCTCCAACATGATCCCCACCTGATGAGCCCCCACCCTCTGACCGCTGGTGTTACAACCCGAACTAGAGCCCACTCGAGGTGATGGTGCTTTCTCATGACTTGGTCTTGAGACCATCGAGTTGTCCTGACCTGCCAGCTGGCCCCATGTTGCTGGCTGCTGCCATTGTCATCTTTCCTGAGGTTTCTCAGGCCTCAGGCAGGAGTACGCTCGGTCCAGATAAACCATTCCAGCACCCCTGGTCCCCTTTCCTGAAGGACTGCTGACCGTGCTTTCATGTGAGTGGTGCTCTTGGTACTCTAGTAACACAAACAACACAAGTACGTTCATTTTATAACACGAACATTTGCAAAACGTAAATAAATATCCTTAAGAGCTTCCCAGGCATCAAAGCAAAAAAAACCCCAAACCTTACTTTCAGGAAAGTTCTATTTGAAAAAATGAGAAACCCAGGGGGAAAAAAAAGCACTGCTCCACAAAGACAATTTTTATTGAGCTTTGAAAGCAAATTGGCCGCACTCGCAGGCAATACATTAAAGTCTGGTAACAGGACTGAGAATGCAACACTCATCTTCCTCCCACTGCTGTTTATTATGGGGTTGCAGACTACAGTTCTACGGCTTGGATCTTAGCTACTGCAGTCACAACCCCTGAGGGCTGTAAAACGTTGCTGCTGTCATATATAAATCAGTCTTCTTCATAAAAATGACATGCTTTGACACGTAGGGACAATATTATAAGGTAACTACTATGGAGGTTTCATGCTTGGATATGATCAAAAAGGTGTTTCTCTTTATCCATGACCACAAATACTTGTTGATGGCTTCTTGTCAGCTGGTTGAAAGCCTTAAAGAACTGCTATCGCTGCTGGGGTCTGCTCCTTGGCTGAACCTTTGATCGTTCTCCAGAGCATGTTTTTACCAAGGAACTGAAGAATTTCAAGTGCTACAGTGCGTTCATATGGCGGGGGGTGG
>NW_010416330.1:1232-1526 GCF_000710305.1 Buceros rhinoceros silvestris | reverse complement strand
CACGGTGGCTCTCACGGAGTTGCCGTAATACGGAGGGACGGGGTTGCCTTGTCCGTCGATATTAAAAAGTACATCCACTTCCTCGGCGAGAGGATACTGCGTGGGGTCCATGTAGGTATGGCCAAGCGTGGGGTGATGCGACACGGTGGCTCTCACGGAGTTGCCGTAATACGGAGGGACGGGGTTGCCTTGTCCGTCGATATTAAAAAGTACATCCACTTCCTCGGCGAGAGGATACTGCGTGGGGTCCATGTAGGTATGGCCAAGCGTGGGGTGATGCGAGTCCGGGTGCTG
>NW_010416330.1:480-1035 GCF_000710305.1 Buceros rhinoceros silvestris | reverse complement strand
GCTTTTCATATGCCCCCTGAGAGAAAACCCTACCATAATGGCTTGGCGGAGAGAGATGCCGTACAGCCTCTTGTAATAGCCTTTGATCTCATTCATATCCACTTCATGGCGTGAAACCATGATTCTGATGAGTTCCTTGTGCCGTGTCCCAGAGCCCTGATAAAAGAATAAAGGAATGATGAACGATCGAATCCGAAAAAAAAAAAAGGAAAAAAAAAGAAAAAGAAGAGGGAAAAAATATAATAAAAAAGAGGGGGGAAAGGGAAAACAAAAAAAAACTGAGGAAAAAAATCTCTACGAAGTGAGATCCCCTCGGTATCTTCCGCTCTTTTGCAGATGTTTCTCTTCTTTGATCACCTGTAACGAGAAAGAGGAAAGGGAAGGAGCAGAGAGAGAGAGAGACAGGCAGAGAGAGAAACGTGCTTGAGAAGTTCTGAACTTTAGCACCTGACTTTTTAGGCAGGAGCAAACCCATCCCATCACTCGGCAGCCATCCCTGGGAAGCGCCTGCTCTGCCCTGGACCCACCTCTCCCCAGCGCCTCTTTCTCTTTCGC
>NW_010416330.1:0-436 GCF_000710305.1 Buceros rhinoceros silvestris | reverse complement strand
CGGGGGAACAAAGTGGGGTCAGGGCGGGAGTCGGGTCCCTTTTCTCAGGCCCATGTTCTCCACTCCTCACAATCTGTCTGAATTTAACTTGCCATTGAGGGTCCTGGCTGTAGAAAACAGCTTTATGTCGACTAATCCAGGCAGAAGTAAGGGTAGACACAGAGACAGGTTTGAAGGCGGGGACGGGGCTATTCTGCTGCCTCTTTTTTTTTTTTTTTTGTCTTTTTTTTTTTTTCGGTCGTCGCGGTTGTTGGTTTATTTGTTTATTTGCTCCATTTGCACCTGAGAAGCTCCAGCGGCTTAAGCCGGTGAGAACTTGTGCCATTCGCTGCTCCGCAGCCCGGAGTCACTTTGATTGCTCATTAATTATTATGCAACCGAGAAAGGGGAGAAGAGGGGGGAAAGAGAAGGAGGGGGAAATCGAGGAGACGGGGGG
>NW_010416329.1:10728-11159 GCF_000710305.1 Buceros rhinoceros silvestris | reverse complement strand
GGGGAACGGGGGGACTCGGGGAGCTTAAAGGGCTTTTCCAACCAAAATGGTCCAGTGATGCTGTGACTGAAGGCCTGACACTGCCCGTTCTCCGCTAAGAAGCGCCTTCATCCTCCTGACCTTTGGAGTCCTTCTGCGGGAGGTGTGACAGTGGGCATCTGCTGGCCGCTGTGCCTTGGGCACGGCCATCTGGAGACGGCCGTGGTCCCATCATGAGCCCTGTACCCGTGCTGGCACAGTCGCTGTGTCTCTCCAGCTGCTTCAGAATGTGGCCCTGCTATACAGCAAGGGACGACGGGGACGAGGGAGCTCGGAAAGGGGGTCACTGCAACAGGGTTTGCAGGGGCTGGGTAAAGGTTTTAACTGATAGAGGGTAGATTTAGATCAGATGTAAGGAATAAATTTCCTATGCTGAGGCTAGTGAGAGCCTG
>NW_010416329.1:10249-10522 GCF_000710305.1 Buceros rhinoceros silvestris | reverse complement strand
CATGGCAGGTCAGGTTGGCCCTTGGGGCTCTGAGCCCCCTGCTCTGGGTGCAGATGTCGCTGCTCCCTGCAGGGGGTTGGACTGGGTGACTTTGAAGGTCTCTTCCCACTCAAACCATTCCATGAGTCTATGATCATCTTCATCAGGGTGTTTGAGAGCCAGTTCAGCATCTCTTGGGAAGGTCTCAAGTGCTGCTCTGCTGCTGCAAACTGCCAGTACCTCGTTTTTTGTCGGCGCTGGAAGTGCCGCTGAAGCAGGAGGATGAGCCGTGAT
>NW_010416329.1:9178-9942 GCF_000710305.1 Buceros rhinoceros silvestris | reverse complement strand
TTACGGCACGCTGCTGAAGAAGCTGGCCCCGCCGCTGGTCACCCTGCTCTCCGCAGAGCCCGAGCTGCAGTACGTCGCTCTCCGCAACATCAACCTCATCGTGCAGAAGAGGTGGGTGCCCTGGCGTGGCGGGAGGGACAGCCTGGCTCGGGCTTTCCCTCTTCAGTGTGGGTGTGGCTTCAAACCCTCTGACCACGGCCGTGTTGGTGTCGGGGCTTTGGGTGGGGTTTTTTCTTCTCTTATTTAAAATCCGAGGGCCAAGCACAGAGAATCAGAGGAGACAAAGTTTATTGAGGTGGGGGGGGAGCAAAAGATGGAAAAGGCAAAAGCTGAGACTTTGCTTTCATCATTCCATGTCTAGTGAGGGGGTTTTGTGAGCTCAGCTTGTTTCTCCGCAGTTGTCTTTAAAAGCCGAGGGCCAAGCACAGAGAATCAGAGGAGACAAAGTTTATTGAGGTGGGGGGGGAGCAAAAGATGGAAAAGGCAAAAGCTGAGACTTTGCTTTCATCATTCCATGTCTAGTGAGGGGGTTTTGTGAGCTCAGCTTGTTTCTCCGCAGTTGTCTTCTCTGAGTAACTGCTAGAGTCCTTTTGTCCCCGTGCTGATCTAAAACTGCTGGTGGGCAGGAGGTGTCCGAGGCCCCACACGTGTGCCCCGAGGAGAACCGGCCAGCTGGAGCCCCGCTCCGCAGCGACAGCCCCGCTCACATGCTTTGTGGTCCTACCTGTTATTGCCCTGGTTGTCTATTAAAAATAGCAGCAATT
>NW_010416329.1:8738-8978 GCF_000710305.1 Buceros rhinoceros silvestris | reverse complement strand
AGGAATGTGGAAGGCAGGTTGGCTCCGCGGAGCTGGGCCTGGCCTGTCTCTTTTCCATCTTAGAGGATGATGTGGTGAGAAAGGTCCCGCCTAGCCCTGGGGTCTGGGTTTGTGTCCCTGCTCCTCCCCAGTATGTCCCTTCCAACCTTGGCAAGCGTCTGGCCTTCGTTCGTGGCAAGGCTGCGCACCAGCCAAGGGACAGAGTCCTGGGGCGGATAATTGCGGTATATTGACTTTTTT
>NW_010416329.1:8458-8710 GCF_000710305.1 Buceros rhinoceros silvestris | reverse complement strand
CACCAGCCAAGGGACAGAGTCCTGGGGCGGATAATTGCGGTATTTTGGCTTTCTTGGCATTGAAAGGGTCGCCAAATCCTTGTCCTTGTGGCCAAGGAGCCTCGTCCTCCTGGCCCAGAGCTGTTCGCTATGCTCTCCAGGTTTCCCCAGCTTGTGTCCTCAAGCCTTCACTATCCCAGCTCCGTGCTTGGCCAGGGAGCAGTGATTGACGCTTGGAGCTGGCTGGGGGAGGAAGGAATTTGTGTGTGGACT
>NW_010416329.1:7608-8317 GCF_000710305.1 Buceros rhinoceros silvestris | reverse complement strand
GGAGTAAGGAATTTGTGTGTGGACTCGGGGCAGTAGCTGGCTGCAGGGTCGGGCGGGTGAACCCCCACTGTCTCTGACTGGTGTGCAGCTCTCTGCAGAGCACAGCTCCCTTTCCGCGCTGCTTTGCCGGCTGGTCGCTGCCTGGGTCGGAGCCTGGCAGTGGAGCAGAGCTCAGATCTTGCCTCTGATGCTGCAGAAACCATCTGGTAGCAGTATGGGGTGTGCAGAAAGCTCTGGAGAAAGCTATAGCTCCTGGGAGGTTTTCGATGTCTCCTCGTGGTCAAAGGGAAGGAGCACGTTGTCTCCCTTAACCGCTGCCTCTCGTTGTCCTCCAGGCCCGAGATCCTGAAGCACGAGATGAAGGTGTTCTTTGTGAAGTACAATGACCCCATCTACGTCAAACTGGAGAAGCTGGACATCATGATCCGCCTGGCTTCCCAGGCCAACATTGCTCAGGTCAGGGGCTGCCTGACTCTGCTGGGTGGGCTCCAGAGGGGGCCAGGCAGGGGGCTCCAGCCCTGCGGGAGGAGGGATCGCCCATAAAATCCTGGCTCCAGCTTTGCAGGCTGCGGACAGGAGCAGCTGTTGCCCCCAGTCTGCTTCTGCTATGTCACTGCCCCATGTTTCTGGTGGCTTTTCTCACTGCCAGGCTCTCACTGCCATGTTCCCTGTGGCAGGTGGCCGCAGAGCTGGAGGGAAAAGACCCGGC
>NW_010416329.1:6768-7493 GCF_000710305.1 Buceros rhinoceros silvestris | reverse complement strand
GGTGCTGGCAGAGCTGAAGGAATACGCCACGGAGGTGGACGTGGACTTTGTAAGGAAGGCGGTTCGAGCCATCGGCCGCTGTGCCATCAAGGTGGAGGTGAGGTCGCTTGGGGGCCTGGCTGAGCTGGAGATCATCCCACCCCAGGAGACAGCACTGCCCTGACACGCCGGCGCCTGCCTGGGCCTGGGGCTGAGCCACTGTTGCTCCATGGGGCACATACGGGGCGTAGGGAGGGCGTTCCATCCCCTTACCTGTTGCTGCTGGAGCTGTTTCAGGATCCCTGCCTGTAGCTGTGCCTGACTTAATGTGGCTGGTGACACAAGTGCCTTGTTTGGGGAGCACGGAGCGTGTGGGAGGGTTTGCTGAGGGGCTTTGCTTCCCCTCAGGGATGATTTGAAGAAGGGGATTATTAAAAACCTTGTTGAAATGGTGGTTCTGTGTGGGTCGGGTACAGGCAGGCCTCCAGGCAAGGTCAGGTAGCTTCAAGCCAGCTGAACTGCTGCAGAGCGTCCTCCGTCCCCTGAGACAAAGCTGGGACGGGGAGGCCACGTTGTGTGTCCCCCCTTCTGCTCTGGGGTCGGGTTTGGGGAAGGCAGAGAGGGGGTAAGACAGCGAGGAAGGGGTGTGGGAAGGGCAGCGGAGGCTTTGGGACAGGGACGTAAGAGCATCGCTGCTGAGGGACTGCGGCCCTCTGACAGCAATCGGCCGAGCGCTGCGGCAGCAC
>NW_010416329.1:5244-6698 GCF_000710305.1 Buceros rhinoceros silvestris | reverse complement strand
GTGAGGCTTTGGGACATGGACGTAAGAGCATCGCTGCTGAGGGACTGCGTCCCTCTGACAGCAAGCGGCCGAGCGCTGCGTCAGCACCCTGCTCGACCTCATCCAGACCAAAGTCAACTACGTGGTGCAGGAGGCCATCGTCGTCATCAAGGACATCTTCCGCAAGTACCCCAACAAGTGCGTGGGGGCTGCTTGTGAGCCCCGGGCTTTGGGTCCTCGACAGGCTCTTCCTGCCCCTCGGTGCTTAGGGGGCCCCTGCAGAGACCCGGGCATGGGCTAGGGCCGGGCTGCTGCTCCCTCCTGGTGGGCTGGTGGGTGTGAAGCCACCTGCAGTGCGGGGGCTTTGGGTGTTCTGCAGTGAGGATTGTGATCAGCAGTCAGTGCTGCCCCAGCAGTTAAGCTGGGTGCAGGAAAACGTCCCCAGCGCTGGGAACAGCCCTGGCTCCACAATGGCAGTCCCAGATCCAGAGACCCAAACAGACAGGAGCTGCCAGAGATTTGAGGTCCTTCTTGTCAGCGTGAACCATCTCTGGCTCTTGATTCAGCGGTGCCGGTGCTGGAGCGAGGGCAGCAGGAGGAGAGGGGAGAGTTCCAGCTGATCCAGGACAGGCCACTGTGTGGTCAGGAAGTCATGTACTAATAGTGGTAATAAATAGTGAATTCAGCAGCAGGGCTGGTGAGCAGGGGAACGTGCTCTGGGTCCGGAGAGGGATGGACGTGGGCAGCGCTGGGGAGAGGGCAGCCCCAGGCAGGTGGCAGGAGCTTTTGCTGGCACCTTTGGCAATGCCCTGGTTCTGCCAGGGGCGATGGGACATGCGATGGGACACCCGCCGAGCTGGGAACGCGGGTTTCTGGCTTTTGGTGAACACGTCCTCTCCTTGGGAAGGTACGAGAGCGTGATCGCCACCCTCTGCGAGAACCTCGACTCCCTGGACGAGCCCGAGGCGCGGGCTGCCATGATCTGGATCGTGGGGGAGTACGCCGAGCGGATCGACAACGCTGACGAGCTGCTGGAGAGCTTCCTGGAGGGTTTCCATGACGAGAGCACCCAGGTACCGTGGGACGGGGGTGGTCTGGCCACCAGCAGGTTGAGGAGTGACTCTGTGACAAAGCTCGTGCTAATCTGAGTGTAACGTAACTTGCTCCTAGCAGGGGCATGAAGGAGTTTTCTTTGCAGGTGCTTAGGGTGGTGGTGTCCCACTGTGGCTTTGGGCGGAGATTGTGGCCCATGAAATGCCACCGTGGTGGTGTCCCAAGGGCCTTTTCCCCCTTAGTAGTTGGCCTTTCCTTTGTGACAGGACAGGATCAGCCCTTCAGAGCTGAAAAACGGTCAGGGGGCTGAAGTGAGCGGAGGGGCATGCCTGCCCCTTCTGCCGGGGCAGCTGAGGCCGGTGGTTTTGAATGCAGGAATTTTGGGGAGTTTCCATCAGTGGACACCTCCTGCCAACACACGC
>NW_010416329.1:2844-4794 GCF_000710305.1 Buceros rhinoceros silvestris | reverse complement strand
CGTCCTTTTAGGGACTGCGTGAGGGGGTGCTGAGACCTTGCCCAGTAACCTTTGTGTCAACCCGTGGCTCCGGCAGGCTGACGGTGCCGTAATCGGCTTGAGACGGGCTGCGGGCCTGGCTGGGAGCCATGTGAAGTGCCCTGAGGCTTGTCACCGCCGCCTCCGCGGTCACCCTGTGTTCGGTCCCTTGGAAGGCAGCTTGGGGTTACGACCCGGCAGCATGTACAGGGGGAAAAGTTCATGTGTTCTTGCACCAAACCGGTGTGGTGTGTCCGTCTGTCTCTCCCTAACCCTGTTTGTCCGCCCGCAGGTTCAGCTGCAGCTGCTGACGGCCATCGTGAAGCTGTTCCTGAAGAAGCCGACGGAGACGCAGGAGCTGGTGCAGCAGGTGCTGAGCTTGGCCACGCAGGTGGGTAGAGCCGTGGGTTTTGCCCTCCCTGCCCCGAGGCAGCGGGAGCAGCTCGGTGATGCAGCACCCATGGCAGGAGGCAGATTAACTGGGGAAAAGCTGGTGGTTAAAGTCCTGGAGAGCGAGGACACCATCGCCCGTAGCACAGGAGCTGTCTTGTGCTGTTTCCCTGCTGAGGCTGGTGTAGCCTCTGCAGCAGAGGTGTGACATAAACAGCTTTAACTCTTATCCCCGTGATTCCTCTAATGCTACAGCGAAACTGAGATGGGGCCAAGATGCTCCGAGTTGCCCTGGGGCAGCTAGAGCTTCCCCTGCGCGATGGTTTTGGCACTAACCCCTGTGCTTCCCGAAGGACTCGGACAACCCTGACCTGCGGGACCGCGGCTACATCTACTGGCGCCTGCTCTCCACCGACCCGGTGGCCGCCAAGGAGGTGGTGCTGGCCGAGAAACCCCTCATCTCCGAGGAGACGGACCTGATCGAGCCGACGCTCCTGGACGAGCTGATCTGCTACATCGGGACGCTGGCCTCTGTCTATCACAAACCGCCCAGCGCCTTCGTGGAGGG
Source organism: Buceros rhinoceros silvestris (assembly GCF_000710305.1). Classification (NCBI taxonomy): domain Eukaryota; kingdom Metazoa; phylum Chordata; class Aves; order Bucerotiformes; family Bucerotidae; genus Buceros; species Buceros rhinoceros. The sequence goes on along the minus strand of NW_010416329.1, from coordinate 3,818 downwards.
GAGCAGAGGGGTCGTGCACAAGAGCTTGCCCCCGCGAACAGGCTCGTGAGTATCTCCACCTCCGCAGACCGATGCTGGGACTTTAAGGGCTGGATCGGTGCAACAGGCAGGTCGGATGCTGAGCCAAGTGGCTGTGGGGCTGCCAGAGCCACACACAGCTCATGCAGAGCTGGCTGTGTCCGCTGTGCCAGCAGGACCTGGGCAGGGATCGTCCCCCTGGACTGGGGGCACTGGGGAGGCCACCCCTTGATTCCTGGATTCAGTTCTGGCCCCTCACTGCCAGAAGGACATTGAGGGGCTGCAGCGTGTGCAGAGAAGGACAACGGAGCTGGAGCAGGGTCTGGAGCACAATGTGCTGAGGAGCGGCTGAGGGACCTGGGGGGGTTGAGCCTGGAGCAAAGGGGGCTCTGGGGAGACCTTCTGGCTCTGACAACTCCCTGACAGGAGGGTGCAGCGAGGTGGGGGTCGGTCTCTGCTCCCCAGGAACAAGTGACAGGACGAGAGGAACCGGCCTCCAGTTGTGCCAGGGGAGGTTGAGGTTGTCCCTGAGGAACAATCTCTGTCCCGCTGGGGTTGTGCAGGCGTGTCGCAGGCTGCCCAGGGCCGTGGTGGAGTCCCCATCCCCGGAGGGGCTTACCAAAGCGCCACCCCGGGAGTGGGTTCCCAGCCGTGTTCAGGTGCTGCTGAGGGACAGGGGGCAGTGGGGACCTGGCGGTGCTGGGGAACGGGGGCACTCGAGGAGCTGAAAGGGCTTTTGCCACCCAGACAGTTCTGTGATTCTGTGAAGAGTCGGGGGCTGGGCTGGGCTGGGGTGTCTCTTTGAATGCTCGCTGCAAAGCCCAGCTGGGAGCAGCTGTGTCTCCAGCAGGACCAGTTGGCTCAACCAAAGCTCCTCAGCGCCTGCGTCTCTCTCTTGCCGTTCCCTGTAGGAGTGAGAGCGCCGAGAGCCCCGACGCAGCCACGCCGGGGGTGCA
>NW_010416329.1:2276-2483 GCF_000710305.1 Buceros rhinoceros silvestris | reverse complement strand
CCAGGCTGGGCTTGCTGCTGGCTCCTGTCCGGAGCTCCTGGAGGTGGCGGCTGGTTCTCCTGGGAACACAAACCAAGAAGCGGTTTGGAGGGATGGAACCCTCTGCCCGGTTGGCACCGCCTGCCCCACAGGTGCTGGCGATGGTCTGGGCTCCCCAAAGGAAACAAGTTTGGAGTTTTCTCCGCTGCTCGTGAGACCCTGGGGTAT
>NW_010416329.1:1931-2241 GCF_000710305.1 Buceros rhinoceros silvestris | reverse complement strand
AGGGCTTGGTAAGGGTCGGCTGCTGAGCACAGGGACGAGAGACCCTGCTGGTGCCCTGTCCCCTGGCTCCAGGACAGCCACCGATGGACAGAGGGACATGCTGGCGGTGCGGCGAGACTAACCTCTCTTCCTTCCTCCCCTTCTCTTGTCTTTCTCTGGTTGGTCTCTTCTCTCCTGGCTTGTCTCTGCATGCGGCTGCCTCTTCTCTCCGCCTTGCCTGCTTCTGCTTGGAGATGGGTGACGAGTCGGAAGGGGTAGGGATCAGCCCTTGTCTTGGCCTTCTTGAGCACGTGGAGCCCCAGCCGCCCAC
>NW_010416329.1:562-1781 GCF_000710305.1 Buceros rhinoceros silvestris | reverse complement strand
CCGCCCACGCCCACGCCCGGCTGCCCCTGCTCCCGCACTCATTGCGGCCTGAGCCCTCCAGTTCAGTGTCCCAGCGACACTTCCTTCCCCTCTGGGCACAGCCAGTCCCCTCCTGGGACCGCTGGAGCGTCCTTGCCGACTTTGGGTCCTCGCTAGCCCACACGGCCGCTTTTAGGGTGCCCTTGCTGGGGCGTTTTGTGGGAGCCCTGTGCCCTTGGTGCGCTGGCCCCTGCCCCTGCTGATGCCCTTTTCTTCTCTTGCAGCTGCGAAGCGATGCGGGAGGCAGCCCTGCCGTGAGTGTGCCCTCACGCCTGAACCCCTCTCTAGCCCTCTGCATCCTCCTCCTCCTCCTCTCTCCCACCCCGCAGTGCTCCCCGTAACCCACTGCCTGTCTCCCACAGATGGGCGGCGGTGGCACCTTCGCACCAGCACCCAGCACCGCAATGCCCCCCAACCTGGGGGCACCCCTCGGCAGCGGCTTGGGAGCCCTCTTTGACCTCACCGGTGGGGTGGGGACCCTGTCGGGATCCTACGTGGCACCCAAAACGGTGAGTGGGGACAGCCGAGCCCCGGCAGTGGCATTAAGGGGGGCAGAGACCCTCCCCATGCCCCATCCACGCTGCCGGGCCAGCCTGGAGAGCACAGAGGGTTCGCTCTGGTAAAACCCCGGGGGTTTCTGGTCTCCTCAACCCAGGTCTGGCTCCCGGCCATGAAAGCCAAGGGGCTGGAGATCTCCGGCACCTTCAGCCGGCAAGTGGGTTCCATCTCCATGGACCTCGTGCTGACCAACAAAGCCCTGCAGGTCATGTCTGACTTTGCCATCCAGTTCAACCGCAACAGGGGAGGTCCCTGCTGGGGTGGCACCCCCCAGCTCACCCCTGGAGCCGTGGCCTGCGAAACGGGGGAGGAAGGGGCTGCCAAACGGCCGCAGGGGTTAGGAACGGCCTCTCGTGATGACCCTTCTCTCTCTGATGGCTGTGGTGGTGATGATCATCAAACCAAAGCCTCTAAGAAGTTGACTGAAGAGCCCGTTCCTCCAGGCTCTGACCACCAGCCCATCATTTGTCCTCCTGGTGAACCAGTGCTTCCTTTTCCTCAGAGGGATGTGACAAGGGACACAACCGTTCCCTGAGGGAATTGTGTAGGAATGCTGAAAATGGGCCTGTGTAGGAGGAAGGGGGGGAACTTTGGGGCTACCTGCTGTCACCCCATGGTGGGC
>NW_010416329.1:0-287 GCF_000710305.1 Buceros rhinoceros silvestris | reverse complement strand
CCCCCCTTGCACCCAACCAGTCCGTGGAGATCTCCCTCCCGCTGAACACCGTCGGCTCCGTCATGAAGATGGACCCTCTGAACAACCTCCAGGTGAGGATCGCAGGGGGGTCTCACCACCCAGGGGCTGGGGCTGGGGGTGCCCTGGGCTGGGCTTGCTGGAGGAAGGTGTGACAGCATGTCCTGCCCGCCCAGGTCGCGGTGAAGAACAACATCGACGTCTTCTACTTCAGCACCCTGTACCCGCTGCACATCCTCTTTGTGGAGGACGGGAAGATGGGTGAGTGG